>NC_088906.1:2874479-3065046 GCF_037157495.1 Lathamus discolor
TGTGCTGAACCCCCTCTTTTATCCCCCCCCCCCCCCCCCCAGCACAAGCCGGTCGCCTTCGCC
The DNA here is from genome assembly GCF_037157495.1 of Lathamus discolor. Lineage (NCBI taxonomy): Eukaryota > Metazoa > Chordata > Aves > Psittaciformes > Psittacidae > Lathamus > Lathamus discolor. The sequence goes on from NC_088906.1 coordinate 2,874,543, forward strand.
GTGCGCACCAATGTCAGCTACTGCGGGGCGCTGGACGAGGAGTGCCCGGTGCAAGGAGCCGCCATCAACTTCGAAGCCAAAGATTTCCTGCACATCAAGGAGGTGAAGGGGGGTCTGGGGGGGGGGGGGGGGAAATCAGGACCAAGGACCCCCCCCCAGAGCTCACCGTGCTCTGCACCCCCTACCCACCCCCCCCAGAAATACAGCAATGATTGGTGGATTGGGCGCCTAGTGAAGGAGGGGGGGGACATCGCCTTCATCCCCAGCCCCCAGCGCCTGGAAGCCATGAGGCTCAAGCAGGAGCAGAAAGCCAGGTAAGGACCGGACCCCCTCCAACCGGGAGCCCCCCAAACCTCGCTGACCCCCATTGCTCCCCCCCAGGAGAGCTGGCAATGCCTCAGGCCTCGGCGACAGTGGGAGCCGGCGATCGCCTCCCCCTCCTTAGGTAAGAGCCAAGTCTGGCCCGGGGGGGGGGCCCCGGGGGGGTCCCCCGTTTGCTGTCACCAACCCCTGCCTCTTTTCTCCCCAAGCCAAGCAGAAGCAGAAGCAGGTGAGTCCAAGGGGTGTGGGGAGATGGGGCAGAGACCCCCCCTCTAGCCCCACTTATGGGGCACAGGGCACTGACGTGTCCCCCCAGACACAGCACATCCCACCCTACGACGTGGTCCCCTCCATGCGGCCCGTGGTGCTGGTGGGGCCCTCGCTGAAAGGATACGAGGTACCGGGGCAGGGGGGTGGCCTGAGCCCGTTGTCCCCTCCCTGCCCACCCCATGGCAGATGGTGGGGCCCAGGGGTGCCCACGGGGGGCCGGGCCCCGCTGCCGGTGCCATCTGCGGCTCCCGGTGCCCGCGCAGGTCACGGACATGATGCAGAAAGCTCTGTTCGACTTCCTCAAGCACAGATTCGATGGGAGGTGAGGCCCTGGCCCTGCCCCCGGCCCTGCGCCATGGCCATAGGGGGACACCCGGGCCCCCATTGCCACCCCTCTGCCCCCCCCAGGATCTCCATCACCCACATCACGGCTGACCTGTCCCTGGCCAAGCGCTCCATCCTCAACAACCTGGGCAAGCAGGCGATCCTGGAGCGCTCCACCACCCGCTCCAGCATTGGTGAGCACCCTCAGGCTGCAGGGACCCCAAAAGGGACCAGCCCAGCCTCATGCCCCCCCACCATGTCCCCCATAGCCGAGGTGCAGAGCGAGATCGAGCGCATCTTTGAGCTGGCCAAGTCCCTGCAGCTTGTGGTGCTGGATGCCGACACCATCAACCACCCAGCCCAGCTGGCCAAGACCTCCCTGGCGCCCATCATTGTCTATGTCAAGGTGTCCTCACCCAAGGTGGGGGGTACCAGCGGGTCTGGGGGGGGGCCCGGTTGTCCCCTATGATGCTACCACCCTCCTGTGCCCCCCCAGGTCCTGCAGCGGCTCATCAAGTCCCGTGGCAAGTCCCAAGTGAAGCACCTCAATGTGCAGATGATGGCAGCCGACAAACTGGTGCAGTGTCCCCCGGTGAGCCAACGGGATGCCCACTGGGACAGCCCAAAGTGGGTTCCGGACCCCCCTGACCCCTTTATGTGCCCCCCCCCCCAGGAGCTGTTTGATGTGATCCTGGATGAGAACCAGCTGGAGGACGCCTGTGAGCACTTGGCCGAGTACCTGGAGGTCTATTGGCGCGCCACGCACCACCCTCCGCACATCGCGCACACCGGTCCATCGCCCCCGGGGCTGCCGGGGCTGCAGGTACCACCGCGCACCCCAGTGCACCCCAGTGGGGTTGGGGCTGTGCACCCAGCCCCGTCCATGCCCACAGAGCCAGCAGCTGCTGGGGGAGCGCGGGGAGCACTCGCCGCTGGAGCATGAGAGCCTGATGCCGTCGGACGACGCCGGGGACAACTCGCCCCGGCCGTGGGGGGCCGCGTCCCAGCGAGGCTCCCGGCACCTGCAGGAGGAGGAGGAGGAGGAGGAGGAGGAGTTCGGGGACCCCTACCCCGACCTGTACCAGCCCCACCGGCACCACAACAGCGGGATGCAGGGCCCCGGCACGCCCGAGCGCCAGAGCGAGCGCAACCACGACAGGAACTGGCAGCGGAGCCGGCCCTGGGCCAAGGGACAGCTACTAGGGGAGGGCAGGGAAGGAGGGGGGGGCCCGGCTGGGAAGCTGCCCCCCCCAGCCCCGCACTGGGGGTGCTCAGACAATCTCCCCCCTCTCGGGGGCCTCCTTGGGGGGACGTCTTCAGCCATAAGCACAGGGGGTGGGGGGGGCGAGGGGACTCCCCCCCACCCCTTCCCTGGGGACCGGGGCTCAGCCACACAGCTTCTCCCTGCCTCAGTTTCCCCCCCCCATTCGCTGCCATGGACACAGGTGCCAGGTCATGGGGGGGGCAGGGTGAGCAGCACAGACCTGAATGAGGAGGAAGGTGCCCTCCCCCCACTTTGACCCTCCCCAGGCCCAGCCTGTGCCCCCCCCCCGCATGGGACCCCCGGCACGAGGGGGCTGCACCAATCGCTTTGCTCTGCACCAAGTCCCCCCCGCCCCGCCGGTCACTGCAACACCCCCCCCCCCCCTTTGGGGATGCGGATGGGAGGGGGCAGCCAGACCCTGACCAGGGCCGGGGGGGGGCACCCCCTGCCTGCACTCACTGCCCCGTCCCTGCTGTCCCTGTAGCTGCCACCGCACGTCACCGCACACAGTCCTGTAAATACAGCATCCCTCCCCCCCCCCCCCCCCGGGGGCTGCTCGACGAGAACCCCCCCCGGGGGCCCTTCGCAGGGAGGGGATGGGGGGGGGCACAGATTTGTTACAATTTCTTTTGTAGAAAGCACTGATTTCCCTGTAACCGGTTTCAGAAACACGAAAGTGCTCCGAGGGCCGTGTCTGTGTGGCGGGGGGGGACACACAGGGGATAGCGGGGGGACAGGGGCAGGGAGAGCACGAGGAGGCGCAGTGCCGGACCGGGTTTATTCCTGCAGCCTGGAATTGCAGCTAAAAAACACAAGGATGGAGGGAAGGAAGGGCCTGGAATAGTCCCAATGGGCACCAGCCCGGTCCCGGCAGGAGGAACCGGCCCCCGGAGCCCCACTGGCCATGGGGAGGGTGGAAGCAGGGCTGGGACAACAGGGGGGGGCCCTTGGGCCAAGTCTCTGCTGTCGGCAGTCCTGGATGCACCAAAAGCAGCTGAAAGGTCCTGGCAGCCCCTGGTGCTGCTGCCATCGGGGGGGGCCGCATTGTTTCCATGGGGGGACCTGGATTCAGGCGAAGATGGTTTCCTCGCGCCGCTTCTTGGTGAGGATGGTGCCGGGTTTGTGCTGGGCATCGGGGTGGTTCGCCAGCTCCGGCGGGCAGGAGGACACGGGGCTCTCCAGGATGGCCTGCTTCAGGTCGTAGAACACGCTCGAGTCCTCCTTGGTGAGGAAGGTGATGGCGACGCCGCTCTTCCCCCGCGCGGCCCGTGCGCCCGATGCGGTGGATGTAATCTGCAAGGGGGTGATGAGGATCAGGCACAACATAGCCCCCCCACTGCCCCCCGTTGCCCCCCACAACTCACCCTCGATGTTCTTGGCCATGTCGTAGTTGACCACCATGGAGACGTCGTGGATGTCGATGCCGCGTCCAGCCACATCGGTGGCCACCAGGATATCCTTGGCCCCGGCCTTCAGGTTGGAGAGGGCGAACTCCCGCTGCTCCTGGCCCTTGCCGCCGTGCAGGGTGCAGGCGTTGTACTGCGGGGGGGAAAGGAGGGGTCAGGCAGGGCCTGGAGCCCCCCACCCACGGGGTCCCCATGGGCAGCGCGGACACAGAGCGGGGAGGGTCCAGCCCAGACTCACCCCCATCTTCTCCAGGGACTTGGCCAGCACATCGCAGCCCTTCTTCTGGTTGACGAAGATGATGATGGGGGGGGTCGAAGCCCTGCTCCAGGATGGCCAAGAGCTTCTTCCTGTTGTGAAGGAGCAGAGTGGGGCTGAGGAGCCTATCCCAGAGCTCCCTCACCCCCAAATACCCCTGAGCACCCCCGAGACCTCTCCTGTTCCAGCAGCCCCATCCTCACCTCTTCTCCGACTCGGACATGAGGAACACCTTCTGCTCCACCCGCTCGTGGGGTTTGCCAGCGGAGCCGATGTAAACCACGGCGGGACGGCGGAGGTAGCTGCGGGCCAGGCGCTCCACGGCTGGCGGCATGGTGGCCGTGAACATGACGGTCTATGGGAGCACAGGGCAGGGAGTCATGGGCCCAGAGGGGCAGGGACCGGGCTGCTGCTCCCTGAAGCCCTCTGCTCCCCATGGCAGCACCCACAGCGCTGCCTCCACCAGCACCCACCTGCCTGTACTTGTGCTTCCCTGACTCAAAGTTGGCCAACATCTTCTCGGGGTCCTCGGCCTCATCCGTGTCTGGTTTCTGGTTGGTGACGGGCATGTGCTCCAGGATCTTCTGCACGTCCGGCTCGAAGCCCATGTCGATCATGCGATCCGCCTCATCCAGCACCACGTACGTGCAGCGGCTCAGCACCAGGTACCGGTTCTCCAGCACGTCAATGAGACGGCCTGGGGTGGCGATGACGATCTGGGGGGGTCACGGGGGTTGGTGGCCATAGGCTGGGGGTGAACTACGGCCCCCAGGGCCCCTCCATGGGGGGCACTCACCTCGCAGCCCATGCGGAGGCGGAAGCCTTGGTCCTCACGGGAGATGCCCCCGATCACGGCCACCGTGCGGATGCCCAGAGGTTTCCCAAATTTGATGGTTTCCTCCTCAATCTGCTGGGCCAGCTCTCGGGTGGGGGCCAGGATGATGGCGTAGGGACCCTGGTCCGACTCCTCAATGCTGCGGCATGGGCAGGGCACGGCCACGTCACCCCCGGTGCCACGTGTACCCCCCGTGCAGTGTCCCCCTCCCCTGTTGATCATGGTGGCTCATGCCCCGCCCCGTGCAGTGTCCCTGGTCCCCCGTACCGATCGATCTTGGGCAGGGTTGTGATCCACACAAGCAGTGGGATGAGGAAAGCTGCTGTTTTGCCGCTCCCGGTTTCAGCCACGCCGATGATGTCCCGGTTCTGGAGGCCGATGGGGATGGCTTGGCGCTGGATAGGGGTGGGCTCCTGGCGAGGGGAGCAGCAGGATGAGAACAGAACCCCCCACCTCACAAGCCTGACCCTCTCCATAGGAGCCCCCATCGCCCACCTTGTAACCACACTTGTCAATGACCTCCAGGATGTGGGGTGGGAGGGATGAGTCCTTCCAGGAGCGGATGGGGTTGGGGATCTTGCCCCCCTTGGTGGTGATGCTGTAATCCTCGCGGAAGATGCGCCAGTCCCTGTCCGTCATCTCATCCAGCTTCTTCTGGGACCAGTGCCGGTCGTCCCAGCGCTGCTTCGCCTCCTTCTTCCGCAGCTTCCGCAGCCGAGCCCTGGGTGCGGGTGAGGAAGGGAATGGGGCTCACCCTGTGGAAGGCTGGAACCATCCTGCCCCCATCCGAGCTGCACCCAAACCCAGCAGAGCCCCTTGGACCCTCCCAGCTCACTCCTCCTGCTCCTTCTCCTCCAGCGTCCGCCTCTTCTCCATGAGGTCCCCGTAGAAACGCGACTGTTCCCGTTTCTGCTGCTTCAGGTCGATGCCCGCGATGAAGCCCCGGCCCAGGAGCTGCACTTGGTGCCTCTCCTTGTACCTGGAGCGGGGGTGGGAGAATCAGGAACTGCCCCACACACCCAGGGACACCCCCCCCGGCCCAGGACCCCCCCACTCACAGAGGATTGTAGTCAATGGAGGTGTCCTCCGATGCGTCCCACTCAAACACGAACTTGCGGTCATTGAGGTGCCGCGTTCGCCTCCGCTTCTTCACCCCCCCCAGGTACCGCTCCTGGGGAGCAGAGGCTCAGTGGGGGGGTTCCATCCCCTTCCCAGCCCCCCCCCCCCCCGGGGTCACCCCAGACCCACCTTGATGGCGTGGAGCTCCTTGCTCTTGTCCTTCTCCTCCCGGATCTTCTGCCTGCCCTCCTCATCCTCGGTGCCGTTCGTGTCCCGCTCCATGCGCTCCCGGCGTTCCCGACGCTCCCGCTCCTGGGGGTCTTCTGGGGAGCACGGGAAGGGCTCAGAGCCCAGCACAACCCCCCCTTAGGGCCGGGGGGGCTCCAGGGGTGGGCACCCCCTTACCCAGCATCTTCCTCCCCATCTCCTGGAACTGCTTCCTCTTCTTCCTCTCCTCCTCCAGCAGGCGCTGCCGCTCCTCCACCTCCTGCTGCCTCCGCCGCAGCGCCTCGGCCTCCCGCTCCGCCTTGGACAGGAACTTGGGCTGGGACAGAAGGGCAGGGTCACAGCAGGTCTGGATGTGCCCCCCCCCCCAAATCCCATCCCTCCCATCCCAAGGGGGAGGCTTCAGCTCCAGCTCCCACCTTGGATTCCGCCTCTTCTTCAGCCTTCTTCTTGGCCAGCAGCTCCTCCAAGGACAGCGGCTGTGCCTGTGGATGTGGGAGCAGCCCATCAGCAGCCCCAGTGGGGACTCTGCCTCACCAGGGGGATTCCCACATTCCCAAAGCCATTCCCAGCCAAATCCCCCCTCACCTTCTCCTTCTTCAGGGCGTTCTCCTCCTCCTCCTCCGCTCTGCGCGCATCCCGCTCCTTCCGGGACTTGGAATCCTTCCCCCTGCTCGGGGACAAGCTTCCAGCAAAGGACCGGGGATCAGGACCCGAGCACAGCCCCGGGGCCCCGCGGAACCGCTCCTGGGGGAGCGGGGACACCCCGGAGCCCCCCGGGGCTCACCTCGAGCGCTTCCTGTCCTTGTCCCGCCGGTGCCCATCCTTGTCTCGCTCCCGCTCCTTCTTGCCCCGGTCCCGGTCGCGCTCCTTGTGCCGCCGATCCCTATGGAGCGGGGTCCTTATGGCTCAACACCCTCCCCCCCCCACCCCGCACCCGCCCTCCGGGGGCAGCCCCCCCCTCACCTCTCCGCTGACTTGGACCGGGACCGGGAGCGCGAGCGGCTCCCCCGCCGCCTGTCCCGGGACCGGTGCCGCTTCCTGTCTTTGGGGGGGGAACCTTTGCGGTCCCGGTCGCGCTCCCGGTCGCGGTCCGGGGAGCGGGAGCGCTTCCGCTCCTCCTTGGCTGCGGGGGACGCGTCCCGCTCCTTCTTGTCCGTCAGCTCCCCGGCCATCTGCGGGGACAGCGTCAGGGAACCGGCACCGGGAGGGAGCAGGGCCCTGCCCTGCGCACCCGCTCCGGGGCTCGGGGGCTCCAGCAGCCCCCGCGGACCCCCCCGGCCCCGCTCACCGCCGCCGCCGCCGCTCCGGGCCTCAGCGTCCCGCTGCCGCCATGGCCGCCGCGGGGCACGCTGGGAAAGAGAGGCCGCCTCCGCGCAGGGACTACAACTCCCAGCAGCCCCCGCGCCCTCCGGACCGCAGCACCTCCGCCACCCGCGGGTCCGTCCGCCGGCAGCGCGATGCCCCCCCCCGGCACTACCGTGACACCCCCCGTGTCCTGCGCACCCCACGGCGCCGTGTCCCCCATTCCCAAGCTGGAAAGAGCCCTTTTGACCCCCCCCAACCCGCTGAGCCCCGCCACCCCCCCAAAAGAGGACTCCACTCCCGCTGCACGTTGGTGGGCGTTATATTTCCGATAATAAATAAGCTTTTAATAACACTGACCATGGAATAGAGACACCCCACACCCCCCCCCAACGACAGTCCATAAAACAGCCCCTCCCCAGCGCCCCCCACCCCACCAGGGGCAAGCAGCAGATGAGGGATGGGGTGGGGCAAAAGGGGATGAGTCCATGAATGAACCCCCCCTGGGGTTGGGGGGGCTGCCAATCACCCTCCCTAGAGACCCCTCCCACCCATGGCAGCTCCGTGGGGGCTGGAAGCAGGGTGATGGGAGGGGGACAGGCACCCCATTGGCACCAGGGGAGGTTCCAGGGCCAGCCCCCCACCCCATCCTGGGGGCGCAGGGCAGGAGGACACTGGGGGGAGCGGCAGGGGGGGGTCATTGACGGGCATCCCCCCCCTTCACATGACGGAGCAGCTTTTTGCCTTCTCCTTCTTGAAGGTGGAGGAGATGAGCTCGGAGCGGCTGGGGAGGTGCAGGAGTCTCTTGGAGAGGCTGCGGGGGGGACTCCGGGGAGGCTGCGGGGGTGTTTTGCTGAGGCAGATGCCGGACACGGTCCGGAAGATGCTGTGGACGCTCTTCTCCGAGGTGAAGGCCGAGCACTCCAGGTAACCCTCTGCTCCGAGCTGCTTGGCAGCCGCACAGCCCTGCAACAGTCCCTGGTGAGGCCAAACCCCCCCAGAGCACCCCAACACCCTGCCCCCGGCACCCCCCAACCTGCTCATAGGAGATGGGTGCCTGCTTCTGGTGGGAGAGCTCCATGAGGGTGCTCAGGTCTGTCCTTAGGTCTGTCTTGCAGCCGATGAGCAGCACCCGCGTGTTGGGGCAATAGTCCAGGATCTCTGTTTTCCACTGCAGAATGAGGGGGACACGGGGCTGGTGTCAATGTGAGAGGACCCCAAAACACCCCCACACACACACTCTCCCCATGCCCCCCCCCCCCCACACCTTTTTGGCCGCACTGTCCAGAGTCTCGGGGCGGCTGATGTCAAAGCAGAGCAGGACAGCATCCGAGTCACTGTAGCAGAGGGGACGCACGTTGTCGTAGTAGGGAGAACCTGGGTGGCAAAGGGGGTGTCACGGCACAGCACCCCCATAAAGGACCCTGGAGGTGATGGCAAAGGGTCACAGCCCCCCTTTGCCAGGGCTAGGGGGGCACATGCAGCTCTAACCCCCCTCCAAAGCACCACCTCCGCTCCCCGCAGCCCATCAGCGATGGGAAATGGATCCCGTGGTGTTTATGTAACAACCGCCTCCCCCCACACACACACACGCTGGGGAGCCCCAACAGCAGCACCGGGTCTTGGGGGGCAGCGGGACATGGGGGGCCGCTACCACCCCCATGGGGTCCCCAGGGAGCCAGAGCCGTTGGCACCACCGCGGTGACCGCAGGGGGAGGCGGCATGGGGGGGGGGGGGGGGCGACGCGTGGGCAGTGGGGAGCCCCTGTGGGTATTGGGGGGTCGGGGGAGGGCCCCCATCGCCACCCCCAGACCCCGAAGGGCCTCGGAGGGGGTTTCGCAGCCCAGACGCTCCGTGCGTGGAATAGCAAAGAGGCTGCGCCAGCGCATCGCCATGGCAACGCGGGGACCGCGGGTGGCGGGGACCCCCCCTCGGGCGGGGGGAACACTGCAGCACCCGGGCAGGGCTGCCCCGGCCCCCCCAGCGCCGCGGGGAGCCGCAGAACCCCGGGATCCCCGTTACCTCCCCATTCACAGGCAGCCCCGCAGGGACGCAGCGCCCCAATATCCAAGGGGGGGTCATAGGGAGGGGGGAACCCCGTTAGGAAGGGGGTTACCCTGTGGCACTCCATGGGGCCGGTCCCCGGGGGCTCTATGCCAGCCCCCCATCGGAGGGCTCCCTCTGCTGCATCCCCCCCATCCCCATAGACCCCAAATCACCCTAACCCCCCCTCCCACATCAAGCCCCACCGGGGCCAGCGCTGCCCCCGCCCCGGTACCGGAGGGAACCCCCATTCCTGCACCCCCCAGGTACTGGAGGGAACCCATCCCAGTGCATTGACCCCGGTACCGGAGGTGTCCCAGAGGCTCAGCTCCACCCGTTGCTCCTCGCTGGCCAAACACGCTGTGTAGTTCTCAAACACGGTGGGCACGTACGTCTGTAACGGCACCGAGAGCGTCAGCGCCCGGCCCCGGTGCCGGTCCCCGCTGCTGGGTGCCGGTCCCGGCTCACCTCAGGATAGCAGTCCTTGGCCAGCACCTGCAGCATGGCCGTTTTACCGCACTGCACATCGCCCACCAGCACCAGCTTGCAGCGGGCAGGGGCCGCCGGTACCGGCCTCCGCTCCCGCATGGCGGCGGCGCGGAGGCCCGCACACGGCACCCACCCGCCGGCCCTGCGCCCCGCCGCCGCAGCGCCCTTATATAAGCCGCAGCCGCCGAGCCCTGCCCACGGAGGCGTCAGGTAGCCAATCACCGCGGCGACTGCCGGCTCGCCGACCAATGGCGGAGAGGCGGGGTCCGGCCTGGAGCCGCTCCTCCAAGCCAGGGGGCGCCCCGTCTGGCTGACTGCGGAAGTGGGGCCTTGCTCCCGCCCAAGCCGGAAGTGGCGGTTGCTAGGACACCGGTGAGACGCCGGTGGGTGCTGTGGGGTGCGCTCGGTACCGGGATCGGGGCTGGGGAGGGGGCGAAGGGAGGGCACGGAGGGACCCCAAAGTGTGGGGGGCGTCAGGGGGGACCCCGAGGAGGAGGAGATGGGGGGGGCCGGGACCTCCCGCCTCACCCCGTGTGCCCGGACACAGCCGCCATGGCCGGGAAGCGCCGCTTCCGGGCAGCAGTCCCCATGTCGGCGGAGGACAAGCTCCTGCTGCTGCAGAGCCAAGCGCTGGCCGAGGAGGAGGCGGCCAAGAGGAAGGCGGAGGTGCTCACCCGGTTCCTGAAGGTACCGGTGGGGCTACGGGACGGGGTAGCAGGGTCCCCCCCGCATTGTCCCCGCTCACGGCCTTGCCCCGCTCAGCACAAGCTGGCCAAGGAGGAGCAGAGCAGCGCCCTGAGCCTGCACAAGCTCCACGCGCAATGGAGGGCGGTGCTGCGGGCGGCCAGGGCCGAGGAGCTGCGCCGGGACGTGCGCGTCCTGAGCCAGGCCTTTGCGCGGGTCATGGACTGCAAGGACGGCGTCATCGAGGTGAGCTCGGGGCCGGAGGGGCCGCGGCAGCACCGCCCCCCCCCCCCCCCGCCGCGGCCTGTGACAGCCCCAACCCTGCAGGCTCTGGCCGCAGACCTGGAGGAGGCGGAGGAGCAGCACGGCCGAGCCCTGCGCAGCCACTTGCTCAACGTGGACCGGCTGCTGCAGCTGCAGCGCTGCCGCCTGGCGTGCCTGCAGGACGGGTACCGGGCCCAGCTCCAGGCCCTGCAGGCAGCTTTCGAGGAGGAGAGGTGCAGCAGGGGCAGGGGGGCGGCAGTGGCGCTCACTGCCTGTCCTGTGCTGGTGCTGAGCACCCCACTGGGGCCACCCTCTGCCAGCAGCTCCCCTGTGCTTCCCACAGGAGAACCATCGCGGAGCAGCACGAGCGGGAACGCTGCTACCTGCAGGACATGGCGCTGGGCACGGAGCAGAATCAGGCCAAGAACGACTTGGATATCACGCTGAAATTCCAGAGTTCCCGGGACGACATCAAAAACGAGGCAAGGGCAGGGGGAGGAACAGGCTGGGAGCCTTCAAGAGCGAGGTCTGGGGAGCGGTGGCTCACACGTGCTGTGTCTGTGCCCAGAGCCTGCAGGAGAAGCAGTACACCCGCCTGCAGCTCGGGGCAAAGCTGGACGAGCTCTGGCAGCAGGTCCGAAGCGCCCTGCAGGACTATGCCGAGGCCACGGAGCAGCAGAGGGTGGCTTTTGAGGCACTCAAGCAGAAGGATGAGAAGAGCTCCAGGGAGGTGGAGATGCAGACGAAGAAGCTGCAGAAGCTGCAGGTTGTGGCGGGGCACAGGGGGGGACGTGGGGGCAATGGGGACCCTGTCCCCATCCACATGGCCCCGTCCCTCGTGTCCCCACTGTCCCCAGGGCTCGATCACAGCTGTCAGGAGCCGACTCGTGGCTCTTCTCAAGGAAAGCGAGGAGCAGAACCGGCGCATGCGGGAGGAGAAGGAGAAGGTCCTCAGGCAGCTCCAGGAGCTCAGGACTGAGATGAACCAGATGGGTGCTGATGCCCACGATAGCCTCCTCAGGCTCACCCTGCAGAGCAGTGCTGCCCTCAAGGCACTGGCACAGGTGATGGAGAAGGTGAGAGGTGCTGGGAGCCCCTCGGGGTGGGAATTCCACCTTCCCAGCCCTCCCTGCCCTCTCCTGCATCCCCCCCAAGGCCCAGCGCATCCTGCGCCTGGCCGAGATGTGCCGCAGGATGGAGACGGAGGAGGAGAAGGTGCTGCCCTTTTACTCATCCTCAGTGGAAGAGGAGGAGGAGGAAGATGTCCGGCAAGTCCTCCAGGAGACACTGGTGGAGCCGCTGGCCTGGGTGAGGAGCTGAAGCCCCCTTGGGGCTCGGGGCAGGATCCGGGCTCTGGAATGGCCCATGGCCAGGCTGGGGACCCTCTGCCCTGCCTCTCGCCCAGGCCATGCAGGACTACGTGGGGCTGGAGCGCTTCTGGCAGCGCTTCAACAAGGCCAAGCTGGAGGAGCAGGCGCTGAAGCGGCAGAGGGCGGCGCTGAGCCGCAGGAACCGGCGCCTGCGGGACCTGCTCCAGCAGTACCTGGCCGGGATCTCCATCCCGCAGGAGGTGCTGAGCGAGCCCAACCCGCTCCTCGCCGTCAAGCACAAGAGCTGCATGCCCAGGGCCCTGCCCCACACCAGCGGGGACTGCGCTGCGCACCCCAAGACCCGTCTGCAGCCCATCCATGGCTCCACCAGCACTGCCTGAGACCCCCCAGTGTAGCCCCAGATACTGCAGTGACTGGAACAGCCTGGAGGTGCTATAAAGGAGCTAAATTGCACCCAAAACTGTGCTCCGGGGTCTTGTTTATGCTTTGGTGTGGGTCTGTCACCTCCCACTTGTGTTCAAGGTGTCTCTGCACCCCAGAGCCACACACAGTCATGGAGCAGCCACAGATGCCCAGGGAAAGGCTTTATTTCCTTTTGGCTTTGTTCTTCTTCTCCTCCTTCATCTTCTTCTTGGAGAGCCTGGTGCTGCTGGCCTTGTGGTAGAGGTGGCACCCGATGAGCCCCAGCAGCGCCGGCACCAGCCCCAAGCACAGCAGCGGCACCACCTTGTTCAGCAGCTTCTGCCAGTAACCGGCACGGGACAGAGCCACCAGCTCCACCTCGAACCGCAGCACCGCATCCCCTGCGATGGGGGAACAGAGCCTCAGTGGGGCTGATGGAGACCCCACGGGGACCCCAAGGAGCTGCGCTCACCTGGGATGGACGGGGGGGACCCCCGCTTGCCGTAGGCCAGGTGAGGGGGGATGATGACTCTCCGCTTCTCTCTGCCGCGGTGAGACACTGTCAGTGCCCTGTGGGGTTGGACCCACACCCCAGGTGGCCCTGGGGACACCCCCTGTGCCTCTTGCCCAGCTTACCCCACACACATATCCAGCAGACTCTGCTCCAGGCCTGTGAGGAATCAGGGGGTAAAGGGGTGAGCAGGAATGGCCGGGGGCATGCCAAAGCCCATTGGGCGCAGGCAGTGGCATCCCTCGGGATGCGCTGTGCTCACCGGGGATGACCTGGCGCTTGCCCAGCTCCACCTGGAGCGGGTCCCGGCTCAATGAGGTGTCAATGATGCGGCCATTGTCCTCCAGGCTGCCCTGCAGGGACACCGGCACCATCACGGGCTCTGGCACCGGCACCCGTGCTGGCTCTGCCCCACACAGGTGCCGGTGTTGTCCCACTGACACTCCAGGCAGTTCCCATTGTCCTCCGCAGGACAACGCTGATCCCGGTGCCACCCTGGGGACCTGCCCACGCTGCTCCCAGTGCCAGGGTCACCCAAGTGCCACCCCCCTGCCCGTCCCAGTGCCACCCCCATGCTCATCCCAGTGCCACCCCCATGCTCATCCCAGTGCCATCCTCACGCCTACTCCTGAACCTCCCCGGTATCTCCCCGGTATCTCCCCGGTACCTCCCCCATGCCCACCCCACTGCTCCCCCCCCTCCCTTCCCCACCCCCCCGGTGCCGGAGCCGTCCCCGTCCCCCCGCCCCGCCCGGCGCAGCGCTGTGCTGACGTGTTCCTGCCGCCGCGCACCGTGTAGTGGATGTGCACCGTGTCCCCCGGCGCCGACAGCTCCGTGCAGCCCTCGGGAGGGGGCACCTGCAACGGGACGGGGTCACGGGGGACCGGGACGGGGTCACCCCATCCTCGGGGTGCGTGGACCCCGCTCCGTGGCCCCCGGGCTCCCCGTGAGCCGCACTCCCCGCCCCGGTGCCCCCCGCGCTCCCCGCGCAGCCACGTCCCTCCGCTGCTCCCGTTCCCTCGCACCGCCGGGGTCCCCCCTCTCCGGTCCCGAGCGAAGGCGCCGCCGGGGGGTCCCGGTGCCCGGTGTTCCCCGCGCAGCCCCGGTTCCCGTGCTCCCCTCCCGGCTCCCGCGGGGCTCACGAGAGTCTCCAGCAGCAGGTCCCGAGCACCGGTTTCGGTTTCGCTCTCGGCGGCGCGGGCGGGCGGCGGCGGCGGCAGCAGGAGCAGCACCGGCACCAGCAGCAGCAGCAGCGCGGCAGGGGACGGCATGGCCGGGCTGGCGGCTGCGGCACCGGGACCGCCCCGTCCTGCCCCGTGCTCACCCCGAGCCCCGCCTCCTCCCCGGGACCGCCCCCCCGGCACCGGGACCGGGCCGCGGGACAAGCAACGAGCCCCGGTGGGAACGGAGCTGGGGGTTCCCCCCTCCGGTGTCCAGGACACGCGTCCGCCCGTGCTCCGGTGCCGCCCATCCCGGGCTGCCACCGAGCATTGGTCTCTATCCGGTGACTGCCCCAGTGGCCCTCCTGAGCCGGGCGGCGGGCTCGTCCCAGGGCACCGGCGGCGGGACCGGTACCAGCGGGCGCAGGAGAGCCCGGAGGAATCGGCACCGAGCAGGATCCGGCTCCCATGGGTGCGGAGCGCCCCTTGTCCCGCACCCAGCGCCCTTCCCGGCCCCCTGCGGGACAGGGGAAGCTGAGCCCCGCACGGATGGGGGCCCCCAAACCCCTGCCCCTGGGGTCACCGCAGAGCCCCGGGGAATACGGGAGCAGCCCCGGCGAGGGAGGGGACGCTGGGACACGAGGGGCAGCCCCGTTCCCTCGCCCTACGCTGGTGCTGACAACGGCCCCGTTGCCGGCACAGGCGCCGGTGCAGCTCCCGGACGACGGCATCGGCACGCCGGCCCCACCGGCGCCGGCACATACCAGCCCCGGTTGCCCAGAGGTGGCGAAGCCACTCTGGCGGCAGGGGACGGGGCGTTAATGGGATTACGGCCTCCGGGTCAGCGTCGCGCCGGCCCCCACCGCACAAAGCCACCGGTGGGAACCGGCTCCACAGCTCCCAGCACACCGGGGAACCCCGGGTACCGGCCCCCCCCCCCCCACCCCGTGCAGGGGGAACCCCCAATGCGGTGGCACCGGCACCAACCCAAAGGGGACACAGGGACAGCAGCACCGGTCCCCTGCATAAGGGCTGACATGGCGGGGGGCTGAGCCCCACTCGCGGCCATGCTGGCACTGGCACCATCCCCACGCCCCGGCTGGGATTAGCACTAATGGGATTTACCATTTCATCCAATATTCCCCTAAGGATGAGCCTGGGAAAGGGGAGTTCCCCCCCCCCCCCCCCCCCCCAGCCTCCCTTCGTCCCGTTAAGCTCTTTCTAATTAAACCCAACCCGGGGCTGTCCATCACTGTCCCCTCCCCGGACCCCTGCGCTGGGGGGGTGCTGTGGAAGAAGAGCCATGGGGCAGCCCTACATAAAACATGTTTAATATCCAAGGGGGGGGCCGGGGGTCACCCACCGTCTCAGGCGCAGGGAGGGGGGGCCGGGAGGGGGGTACACACGTCCCTGGACGGGGCAGAGCCGCAGCAACACGTCACACCAAGCACAGACCGGGGGTATAAATATGGTGCTGGGGGGGGTACAGAATGGGGCCATCCGTCCATCTGTCCGTGAGGGGCTGGGACATACAATCACGATGCTGGCACAGGGATGGGGTGCAGGGGAGGAGACCTGCCTCGAAGTGACATGGGGGGGGGCCGGGGACGTGTGGGACCCCCGGGGGGGCCATGTGGGGCTGGGGGGGGTGGGAGGGGTGTATGGTCCCAAATGCCCCCTGCGGCCCTGCAGCCCCCACATTTGGTCCAGAGGAAGGGGAGGGGACATGCACGGGGATGGGGTACCCCAGCGTGACCCCCCCGGGCACCCAGCCCCCATGTCCCCCCCAGGTACGTTCCATAGAGCTGTATTTCCACACACGCACACACGAGATCCGAGGGGAGACCCCAAAACAAGGCGGAAAAAGACCCCCACAGCAACCGGTGCCAGAAGAGAAAGCAAAACCCAACCGGGGCGGGGATGGGGGAGTCCTGGGGGGGAGCCCCGGGGACACTGGGGTGGGGGCCTGCGGCCACCCGCCCGCTCACTTCTTGTTCTTGAGCTGGTTGGCGAGCCAGTCGAGACCCTCGTAGAGCCCGTCCCCGCTGGTGGCGCAGGTCGCTTGGATGTACCAGTTACGGTGGCGCAGGGAGTGCAGCCCCAGCTTGTCCGTGATCTCCGCCGCGTTCATGGCATTGGGCAGGTCCTGAGGGGAGAGATGGGGCTGCCACGGGGACCCAGACACCGGCCCCAACACCCCGGGGATGGGCACAGGTACCCAGACACCAGCCCCAACACCCTGGCGATGGTCCCAGCCCCACCTGCTTGTTGGCGAAGACGAGGAGGACAGCGTCCCGCAGCTCATCCTCCGCCAGCATCCGCATGAGCTCCTCCCGCGCCTCATTCACCCGCTCCCGGTCGTTGCTGTCCACCACGAAGATGAGCCCTGGGGACAACGACCGGGTGCTGCTGGGGGCGCAGGACCCTCGGCCCAACGGTCACCCCCATCCCCGGTGACCGTGTCCCCCGCCGTCGGTGTCCCCACGGAGCACGTACCCTGGGTGTTTTGGAAGTAATGCCTCCAGAGGGGCCGGATCTTGTCCTGCCCACCCACATCCCACACGGTGAAGCTGATGTTCTTGTACTCCACCGTCTCCACGTTGAACCCTGTGAGGAGCAGCAGTGAAGGGAGACTGAGGCATGGGGGGGCCACGAACCCCATCCCAAGGAGCCCCGATGGGGAGGGTTCCATGGCCAGTGCCCCCCCCAATCCCTGGCCCTGCTCACCTATGGTGGGGATGGTGGTGACGATCTCCCCCAGCTTCAGCTTGTAGAGGATGGTGGTCTTCCCGGCGGCGTCCAGCCCCACCATCAGGATCCGCATCTCCTTCTTCCCAATGAGGCTCTTCAGCAGGTTCCCGAAGATGTTGCCCATGGTGACGGCGGCGCTGGCTCCGTCCGCAGGCGAGGCCGGATCCTGCGGGGGCACAGGGCTGGGATTGGGGGGGAACCCTCAAAACACGGGATGTGGGGGGTGCAGGCATCGGGGACACCCACGTGTGCAATAGAACCCTGGGGCCATGGGGCTGCCCCCCACATGAAGGGGCCGTGCTGGGGTCCCCCCCCCCCCGCACTGCACCTACAGGGGCCAGGCCAAGGCTGCACTGGAGGAAACTGAGGCACGGACCCCAGCACTTCGGGGGGGGGGGGGCACAACTGCAACCCCCCAAACCTCGACCCCCCGCGCTGCAGCCCCCCCGCTCCGCAGCGGGCCCCTCCCGCCCCTGAGCTGCTGCCGCCCCCGTTGCTCCCCCCGACCGCATCACCCCCCCCCCCCCCGCTCAACTGCGCCCCCATTGGCTCGCACCGCCCCCCCCAAACCGCTCCCCCCGCCCGCAACGCCCCCCGGTGCGGCCCCGCATCACCCCCGGAGCGATGCCCGCATCCCCCCCCGGGGGTCCGCACCCCCAAACCCCGCCGCATCCCTCCCGCCCCGTGCCGTGCAGAGGCCCCCCCGGTGCGGCGCCCCCGCCGATGCCCCCCCCCCCCCCCCCGTGCTGCTCCCCCAGACCTGGTGCCGGTGCCGGTACCGGTGGCTCCCCCCGCCCGCAGCTGACTCTGCACCGCTCCCGCCGCCGGAAGCGGAGGCCCGATCGCGCCGATCTCGCGAGAGCTCCCGGTCGTTCCCCCCCCCCCCCTTTACTCCTCCTTCCCCCCCCGCCCTCCGCTTCACGCCCCCCCCCCCCCCCCCCGTACCGGGCCCGGGGGGGGGCGCGGGGAAAGGGGGGCGCGGAGCTCGCGAGAGCCGCGAGCCGTTACCATGGCAGCGGCTGCAGCAGTGCGGGGTGGGGGATGCACCGGGAGAGGGGGTCCCGGTGACATCCGACCCCTCTGTGGGCACCGGGAGGCAGAGCCCCGGGGGGGACCTACGTGGAGAGAGGGGTGCCCCGGGGACCCCAAAACCGGCACTGGTGGGGCAGGGATGCGCCACCCACTGGGACCCGGTACCGGCGGTACCGAGGCCTCCCCGGTGCTCAGGGGCCGGGCGGGGGCTGTCAGCGGGCGCGGGGCTGTCCCGGTCTCCGTCCTTGTAGTGCCCCGTGCGGCTGGAAAGGACCCGTGCCCCCCGTCCCTCCCTCCCCTGGGCACCGGCAGCGCCGCCCGTACCGACGGCTGCGGGAGCCGCTGCGCGCTCCCCCGGACACCCCGGGGCTGGGGGGGGGGATCCCGAGCATCGCTCCCTGCGTTCTGGGGCCGCCGCCGGAGGGAATGGGGGGAACGGGGGGACCCCGGGGGGGGGGTCCCGAGGTTGAGCGGGGGGGCGGGGATGTTTGGGCCCCTCCGCTGGTGGCACGGCCCCGGGCAGGGCCCTCCCTGCCGCGCCCCGGGGCCTCCCCGCGGCCGCTGACCTCAGCCCCGGGAGCCCCGACGGGGCGGCGGCCCGAGGGCGCGGACACGGCCCGGCCCGGCCGGGAACCGGGGCGGGGGGGGTGCGGGAGCTGCCGGCCTGGAGCAGACCCCGGGACGGGGGAGGGGTGAGGGGGGGGATCCCCGGTGCGAGACCCCCCCCCCGCTACCAGCCCGGGCTTTGTCCGCCCTTGAATTGAAATGGAGAGCGGCGGCCCCGGGCCGTGACGGGCGAGAGGGGCTAATCCGGCCCCGCATGACTGGTCCGGGGAAACCGCTGAGGGGGGATTACCCCCCCCGCACCCCGACATGACGGGGGGGCTCAACTCAGCCCCCCCACCGCTCCGCCCCCTCACCGGGGAGTTCGCACCCGGGCGGGCAGCGGCTTCGTCCCCACCGAGACTTGTGGGCACCCGGGGTCCGGGTCCCCATCTCCGTCCCGCTCAATCCCTTCCTCTTTCCCCCCGACACCCGCCCGGTGCCCCGGGGCACGGGGCTGCACGTGCTGCGGGCGCCCACGGCTACGTTCACGGGGTGCCTGCTGCGCAGAACCGGCCACCGGGCCCCGTCCACAACCCGCTCGGGCCGGGACAGCCCGGCCCGAGCGGCCGAGGATCGCGGCCGCCTCGTAGCGCCGGGCACGGACCGGGAAGTGAGAGGGGTCCGGGGGCTCCGGATCGGCACCAGCGCCCGGCGCAGCCCCGACGGTCCCGCTCCCCGGGGTTACGTGTCCCGTCCCCGCACTCCGAACCCGGCTGTCCCGGCACGGCGCCCCCGGGTTGTGCCTAGCCTCTGCCCCCCCCGTGCGCCCGGGGCTATCCCGGGAGATCCCCGAGCTCCACTCCCCCGTGCGCCCCGGGCTGCCCCGGGGGATCCCGGGCTATCCCCGGCCCCCGCTCCCTCCGTGCGCCCGCCGTTGTCCCTGCCCGTCCTGCGCTATTCCGGGTTCTGCTCCTCCTTGCGCCGGGACCTGTCCCGGGCTCCCCTCGCCGGTGCCGGTGCGTGGGGAGGGCGGGGGACGGCAGCCGGGAGTCTCCCTCTCCGCCCCACCGGCCGCGCTCTGGGCACGGGGCCGGGGCGCAGCCACCCGCCGGGCTAATCCGGGCCGTGACGGACAGGCCCGGCGCCGCCGCTCCGGCAGCCCCATAAGAGGTGCCGCGGCCCCGCCGCTCCCCATTGTTAGGGCGAGGACGCGGGGAGGCCCCGTTCGGCGGGACCGGCCCACGGGGACCCTCCGCGCCGCCCCTATAAGAGGGAAGGGGCTGGAAGATGCTCCCGGGTGCTGAGCGCTGCGCACCCGCCGCGCCGAGCCGAGTCTCCCCGGGGAGCCTCCGGGGACCGCGCACGGACCGCCCGGCACCGGTACCAGGCACCGGGCAGCGGGCACCGCGCACGGAACCCCCCGACGCCGCGCTCCAGGGACCGGGCAGGGAGCTCCGGGCCCCTCACCCCCGACGCCGCGCCCCGGGCACCGGCTGCAGCCCGGTGTCGGTGCCAGCGCTCCCCGCGTCCCCCTTCACCCGCCCGCAGCGGAGCCGCCCGCCCTCCCCGCGCCCCGCGCGTCCGGAAACACGCGTGGATGTAGCGGCCGGGCCGGGGGCTCCGCGGCACCATAAATACCCCGGCGGCCGCTCGCCCGCGCACTCTGCCGGGTCTCCCGGTGCCGGAGCCATGCGAGCCGCCGCTCTGGGGCTGGCGCTTCGGGCGCTCTGGGCGCTGGCCCTCTCCTCCCTCTCCAACACGCTGGCCGTGAACAACAGCGGGCGGTGGTGGTGAGTCCGCCGGTACCGGCAGCAGCACCGGCACCGGAGCAGGGGGTGGAGAGGGGCTCGGCACCGGCACGGCGGCGGCTGCCCCGTAGCCAAGGATGGGGCGCGCAGGTGCGACCGGGGTGGGGGGACCAACGGGGCTGTGACCCGCGGCTGCGGGGTGGAGGATGCTCTGGTAGCGGCTCAGAGGGGAGGGCTGAGGCGGGGAGCGGGATGCCGGTGCTCACCGTCCCCTCCTGTGCCGCAGGGGCATCATCAACGTGGCCTCGTCCACCAACCTGCTGACGGACTCCAAGAACGTGCAGCTGGTGCTGGACCCCAGCCTGCAGCTGCTGAGCCGCAAGCAGCGCAAGCTGATCCGCCAGAACCCCGGCATCCTGCACAGCGTCAGCTCCGGCCTCCAGACCGCCATCAAGGAGTGCAAGTGGCAGTTCCGCAACCGCCGCTGGAACTGCCCCACCTCGCAGGGCCCCAACATCTTCGGCAAGATCGTTAACCGGGGTGAGGCTACTGTGCGGCGGGAGGCGGCGTGGGGCTGCCCGGACCCCCCCTCCCCTCGGAGCCCCCGAGCCTGGATGCTCTGCAAAGCACCCTCCGTTCACCACGGGGCATCGCCAGCTCCCAGCCCATCAGCATCCCGTTGTGGCTGCGGGTTGGGGGTGCCGCTGGGTGCCCCCTCTTCATCCCAACAGCACCCTGAGGCCCTGCTCTCCTCCGCAGGCTGCCGGGAGACCGCGTTCATCTTCGCCATCACCAGCGCCGGTGTCACGCACTCGGTGGCACGGTCCTGCTCGGAGGGCTCCATCGAGTCCTGCACTTGTGACTACCGGCGCCGCGGCCCCGGGGGGCCCGACTGGCACTGGGGGGGCTGCAGCGACAACATCGACTTCGGGCGCCTCTTCGGGAGGGAGTTTGTGGACTCCAGTGAGAAGGGCCGAGACCTGCGATTCCTCATGAACCTGCACAACAACGAGGCTGGGAGAATGGTGAGGGCACAGGGGGGCTGCAGGAAGCACCGGCCGGGGTGGGGCGCGCACGGCCACCGAGGCCCCTACCCTGTCCCCATGCACACACTGGGAACCGTTAGAATGGGATTCCCCACCTGGCTTTGGGCAGGCTGAGCACGACGCGATGCTGCCGGGCAGCGGGGATACCGGAGCTCACGGTGCCCCATGCCCCCCCACCCTCCTCTTGCAGACGGTGTTCTCCGAGATGCGCCAGGAGTGCAAGTGCCACGGCATGTCGGGCTCCTGCACCGTGCGCACATGCTGGATGCGGCTGCCGACCTTCCGCGCCGTGGGCGACGTCCTGAAGGACCGCTTCGACGGGGCTTCCCGCGTCATCTACGGCAACAAGGGCAGCAACCGGGCATCGCGCGTGGAGCTGCATCACCTGGAGCCCGAGAACCCGGCCCACAAACCCCCCTCGCCCCACGACCTCGTCTACTTCGAGAAGTCCCCCAATTTCTGCACCTACAGCGGGAAGACGGGGACGGCGGGGACGGCCGGGAGGTTCTGCAACAGCTCCTCGCCGGGGCTGGATGGGTGCGAGCTGCTGTGCTGCGGGCGCGGGTACCGCACACGCACCCAGCGCGTCACCGAGCGCTGCAACTGCACCTTCCACTGGTGCTGCCACGTCAGCTGCCTCAACTGCACCAACACGCAGGTGCTGCACGAGTGCTTGTGAACCCCCCATCTGGGACCCCCCTGCGCCGGCCCCGGAGGGGGTCTCTGCCACCCCCAATGACGAGAGTCTGGTGGGATTGAAGGCACTCATGGGTGCCTCTGTGACCCGCTGCGGCCTGGCCTGGCCTGGCCCATCCTGGGGCCAGCAGCCGGGCTGGGGGGGCTCGGTGCAAGCATGCACTGTCCCGGCCACCCCCATCCCCTTCTTACTGTAAATACAATATTTATTGTGGATGGTTTTATGCCGCCCCCCAAACTTTGCTGGCCCCAGGCCCTGGTTTTTATAATGAAAGATAATAATAATTAATAATAATAATTAATTATAATAATGCTTTGTTCCAGGTTTCACTGATAGCCTTTAGAGAAGAATAAAAGATATATTTTTATCAGTCCTGTGCTGGTTCATTTTGGGGGGCTGAGGAAGGGAGGGAATGAGCAATGTTCCCCTATCCCCCAGGCTATGGGGCTGGATACAAGCCCCCTACTGCACACGTCCATCCCCTCTGTCCATCCATCACCTCTGCATCCACTGTCTGCCCACCCTTCTCCTCCTCTCCTCTCCCCTCTCCTCCTCTCCGTCATCCCCATCCCCTTCTTCCTCCCGCTGTGCCTGTCTCCAGCCCCAACCATCGCCGCCGCCGCTCCCGGCCGGGGCGTCCATCCCCATGGCCGGGGCGCCCATCACCATGGCTCCTGGGCTGCGGTATCTCCAGCGCTGGAATTTGCCGGGGCGTCGGGGCTGGTGCCGCCAGGGCCGGGCGCTGGGATCGGCCACGGGAGGTACAAGGCAGCAGACAGGGAATGAGCCTCGTCCATCACCGCTCCCTGCCGGCGCTGACGGCTCCCCTCGGCTCCGGGGGAGGAGGGGGGCCGTGGAGGGCACCGGGGTTATGGAGGCCGGGGCCAGGAGGCCGGGGCCGGCCACTGGCCCCACACGCAGCCCCACACTCGTGCGTGGGGTCTGGCTGCAGCCCGAGAAAGGCCGTGGCAAAGGTGGGTGCAGCTCCGCGGCTGGCAGGTGCCCTGGTGCCATGGGCATCCCACCGGGATGGGCTCCTCCCTGTGACAGGCATCCCACCGGGATGGGAATCCCCTTGTGACGGGCATCCCACTAGGATGGGTATCCCCATAGGGGTGGGTATCGCACCGGAGTGAGTATCTCACTGAGATGCGCATTCCCCTGGGATGGATTTTCCCTTGGGATAAGCATTCCACAGTGATGGGCATAGAATGGGCATCCCTGGGAAGGGCATTCCTGCGGGACAAGATTTCCACTGGGATAGGTATCCCATCGGGTTGGCATCTGCTGGGGCAGGTGCAGGGCTCACACACACCCTCTGCCCCCTAACTCCACAACTTGGACCAGGCTGTAACTTCCCTCCTCACATCCAGCCCGGGGCCACTGTGGCATCCAGCCCCAGGGATGCCCCAGTGCCCACCTGCAGTGGGGGGGTCCCCTCAGCCCCAGAGCTGGGGTGGCATCAAAGGCTGAAGAATGATGCTGCCACCGCCTGAAATATCCCCGGGAACCGATAGTGGAAAAGTTGATGGTTTAGACCCAAAGGGAGGGGGAAAATAACCCCCGCGGGCCCCCGCTGTCCACGCCGAGGTACAAACACAGCCTGGCGTGGTGAAAGAGCAGAAAGAACTGCGAGGAAAAGCGACTGGAAAGGAACACATCCCGAAATAACCCTGGGAGCATCTCCCGCCTGCCGGGAGTTATCTGCCTGCTAAATTCTGCACACGCACAGGGCATGAAAATAGCCTGTTTTCCTGCGGTAGGGAGTCAGGAATATAGATAATGACATTCTTATAAGTCACCTCTGTTACTCAGCTTTTCCTGCGGGCCGGTGACCGCCGGGCACCGCAGCGACCCCCGGCCTGGGGCGCCCCGGGCATGGGGGGGGGCACCCGGCTGCAGGGTCCGGACCTCCCCGGCGCGGACGCATCCACCCCGCGCTGGAAATAGCCGCTGCCGCAGCAGGGCCAGGGAGAGGGACAGGGACAGGGCGGTCCCGCCCCGCGTCAGCTCGTCACATCTGGGAAGCCGGGGAACAGCTGGATGGTGGCCACAAGCTGGGCCTGATGTGGGGTGGGAAGGGTTGGGGCATGTGGGGGTTTGTGCAGGGGTGCGGGACAGAGGGAAGGTGCCAATTCCCAGAGGTGCGTCACAGATGGGATTGTGCCCACAGATTCAGGACAGAAGGGCAGGGTGGCACACGGGTGCAGGGCAGATGGATTGGACACTGCCCAGGGGTGCAAGACAAAGGGACAGTGTCATTCTAAGTGGTGCAGGACAGAAGTACAGAGCCATGCCCAAAGGTGCGGGACAGAGAGACAGGACAGTGCCCAGAGGTTCGGGACAGAAGGACAGGGCCATGCCCAACGGTGCGGGACAGAGGGACAGGGCTGTTTCCAGAGGTGCAGGACAGAGAGACAGATCCATTCCCAGCCGCGCCGACTGCCCGGTGGCATCATCCCACCACCGGGTCCATCCGCATCCCATCGCCATTGAACCGAGCCCCATCCCGGCTCCCCTCGCCCGTATCCCGCCAGCTCCCGGCTTGTCCGGCCGCATCCCGCCCCCCCCATCCACCGCATTCCTCCGGCGCGGGGCCAAGGCGCCCAGCAACGGTGGCAAGGGCTGGCCTCTAATCCCCGGGGCATGCCAGCCGCGGGGGGACCGTCGCCGTCACCCACTCCCTCATAGGTGACCAATGCCCGAGACGAACAATTAGGGACAAAGCCGGAGCCGCCGGGGGCTAACGCCGGACTTCACGGGTGCCTTGTGCGAGTTTAATGAATTGTCCATCATCCCTTTGAGCTCCGCTCGCCCGGGCTGGATTAATCTGAGAAGCCGCAGTGGGGAAGGAGCCGCTAAGCCCGTATTTATTACTCTGCCATTGTAACTAATTGAGGTAATTATCTGTGACTCCAACCCCGCCACAATGCAGCATTCACCGCACCCCCCCTTCCCTTCGCTTCTCTTTCCTTCCCTTCCCACCGGGCACAGCCGGCACCGGCAGCTCGGCAGGAACGGGGCTGGCGCTTGGCACGGTGGGATGTGGTTCAGCAGGGATGTGGCATGGCCACGGTGTGGCCGGCACCACAGGCACGCAGGAGCCATCAGTGGGTGCCGGCACATGCGGGTCACTGTGTGGCCCGTGATGGTGACACACTGGGGTTATGGGGTTACGGGGACACCGGTACAGGCACGGCCGCTGCTCTCTGGTACACTCGCGTCCATACGGCTCTGGGGACACCGGCGCCGCTGACACACCCGAGTCACGGCCCTCTGGGGACACCGACACCAGAGCGGCCATTCCGGTCCCTGCGGCAGGGTCCCCGCTCCCGGGGCGGGACCCCCCGGTCCCCCCCGGCGCTCCCGGTGCCGTCTGTCACCGGCTGCGCTGCGACATCTGGCGGCTGCGGACGGGAGCGCGGCCCGGTGCTGGGACTCCGGTACCGGACGTGTCGCTCCCGGTGCCACCCGTGGGCACCTCCGCGGGCAGCGGGGAGCGGCGAGAGCCGGGGGGAGCCCCGGGGGGCCCCGGGGGGGCTGCGCTGGCGCCGACGCAGCCCGAATTAGAAGGCGATTTTCCCGGCGGGGGTTTGGGCAGCAGCGGAGCCACGGAAAGGGCCGCGCCGCTTCCCCCGCGTCTGGGACACCCCGGGCCAGGGCGGGCAGCGCGCCCGGGCCGAGCCGGGATGCACCGAGCCGGGATGCACCGAGCCGGGTTGCGCTGCGCTGCCCTGGGCTGAGCCGAGCCACCCATACCAGGATGTGCCGATCCGTGCTGGGTCATGCAGCGGCGCGGAGCTGTGCCAAGCAGTGCCAAGGCCGTGCCGTGCCAAGCCGAGCCGAGCCATACCGAACCGCATCAAGCCCTGCCATGCCGTGGCCGCGCCGCATTGGGCTCAGGTCACCGGCAAAGCCCAGACCCCGGTGCGGTGCCAGGATGCGTGGCGTGACGTGGCCTCGGGGCTGCCCCACGAGCGGCCCCCCCCGGGTCCCCGCTGCCCCACGCCGTGACCTCCGGGCCGGTGTCACCGGGATAATGACAGGGTCGCTCCGGGGGGGCGGGGGAGGAGCCGGTTTTAAATAACGTGCAAATTGGCCACGTTATTTGTGCGGTTTCCTCTGGCCGCGGGGCTCGGCCCCCCCCGCAGCGTGACTAAGAGGTGGCGGCCTCTGGGGGGGGGGGACCGTGACTCACCCGGGGTCCCCCTCCGGCCGTGACGTGGGGTCGGTGGCAATGGGCCAGAGGTGCTGCACTCACCTACTCATTATGGGGAGGCCGGGGGGGGCGGACATGGCACGTCCCAGCCACGCGGTGACTGCTGCGGTGCCACTGGGACACCCGGGGCCTCCGAGTGACCCCGGCACTGCGGCGGGGGGGCTCTGACCTCGCTGGGGTGTGTGGGGCAGGAGCAGGGCAGCGGGGGGCGCCTGGGGAGGGAGATGCCCCCCCCCCCCCATCCGTGCACACACAGGGGGTGAAGGCGGTGCATGGGGATTCCGCAGCCTTTATTGGGGTCAGCCGTGAGCCCCGCCCCGCCACACCCCGCCAAGCCCCGCCCCATCGAGCTCCACCCCGCCAAGCCCCGCCCCTCAGGCCCAGGGTGGGCTGGCGGTGCCAGGGGGGGCCCCGGTGCTCTCCAGGCTGCTGCTGCTGCTGCTGTAGGTGTGGGGGTCCCGGCAGTGCCGCCACCGGGCCCCCCCCGGGCCCCCCTCGGCCTCGGAGTCGGAGTCGGGGGCCGTGTGCCGGCGGATGCGGGACACGGCCTCGCGCAGCGCCTGCGCGTACAGCACCGGCCGCCGCGGAGGGAACCGGCCCCGCTGGCCCCCGCACCCCCCTGGGCTGCGCCAGGGGCTGCGGGGGGGCTCCCGGGGAGGCGAGGGGGCGGCCGGGGGGGTGCCAGCCTGGGGGGCTGCGGGAGGGCTGCTCGGGGGGGCGGCGGGCCCCGGGGACTCCCCCACGTACCGGACCTGCTGCCGCTGCACGGGGGGCACGTACTGGGCCCGGACCACCACGCGGGTGGCGTCGATGAGGACGTGGCCCCCTGCCTCCCGCTGCCCTCTGCCGCCCCCCGGGGCCCGGGCCCGGCTGCCTGCCGCCCGTGGCAGCGTTTGGCTGTGCCGGGGGGTGCTGGGCCCC
The DNA here is from genome assembly GCF_037157495.1 of Lathamus discolor. Lineage (NCBI taxonomy): Eukaryota > Metazoa > Chordata > Aves > Psittaciformes > Psittacidae > Lathamus > Lathamus discolor. The sequence continues at coordinate 2,901,652 of NC_088906.1, forward strand.
CCCGGGGATGGCGGCGTCCCCCGGGGGCGCCGGAGCCGGGCCTCGGTGGCCGCCCGGGGCAGCGTGTGGCTCCAGGCCCCCGGCACAGCCCCTCGGCTCCGCGGGGCCCGGGGGGCGCTGCGCGGGGCCCGGGGGGGCCGGAGCTGCAGGGTGCGGTGGGGAGCGTCGTAAGCGGGGGGCGAGACGTAGGGGGGCGGCCCCCCCCTGCGCGCGTGGGCCGCCTGCACCCGCTGCATGTGGGCCTCGTAGCTGGGGGGGCCCGGCCTGGCCCCTGGCCCTGGGGCACGGGGTGCGCACGGCAGGGGCCAGCCCCGGGAGCCCTCAGGGTGGCAGCGGGTGGGGTGTGCCCGGGGCCGGGTCTCACAGGCGGGGGGGGGCCGGGAGGCGAAGTCCTGCAGGTGATGGGGGTGAGCGGGGGGCCAAGGGGGGGCCAGCTCGGCCACGAAGCGCTTCTCCAGGTACCTGCAAGACAGAGACGGGGACGTGAGGGCCGGGTTCACAGGGTGCAGGGTGCGGGAGAGGACCCCCCCCGCTCCGCTCCTTCCCCCCCCCCCCGCCCCCGACTCACGCGTACTCCCTGGCGATGCGGCGGTAGGTCCATGGGGGCGCGGGCCCGCATCCCGCTGCCATCGCGGCGCCGGGGGGGCTGCAACACGCCACGGTGTCGATCTCCAGCAGCAGCAGCTGGGTCCGTTCCCGGATCCGCTGCATGGCCGCGGGGGGCCGGAGCCTCGCCGGAGCCACACGTGCGTCCCGCGGCCCCCCGCGCCCGGCCCCGCACCGACCTCCCCGCGGCGCACGGTGAGGACCCCAGCGCCCGTCCCGGGGGTGCTGCCCCCCCCCCCCCGGGATCCCTTCCCCCCCCTGCGCCAAAGCGGGTTTGGCACCGAGCGCTGCAGCCCACGCGGGCTCCAAGCGGAGCTTAGCAACCCTCCGGCGGCGGCATGGCAACGGCACCGGCACCGGCAATGGCACCGACACCGGCAGCGGCACCGACACCGGCACCGGCAAACAGCACCGGCAATGGCACCGACACCGGCACCGGCAAACAGCACCGGCACTGGCACTGGCACCGTCAACAGCACGGGCAGTGGCGCCGGCAACGGCACCGGAGCTCCCCCCCAGTCCAAGCTCTCACCTCTCTCCAGAGCCTGGTGCTGGCCGCGGCCGCAGGCATCTCCTGGCCTCCCCCCCCCGGGCAGGAATGTGCCGGGCTCAGCACGGCCTCGCGCCTCCCCCTCCGGGAGTGCCCCACCGGGATCCCCCCCACACCGGGGGGGTCCCCGCATCCCACCTCGGCCCCATCCCAGCGCCAATCCCGGCCTTTGAGTAAAGCCACAGGCGGAACAAACAGGGATTTGGGGTCTGGGTGAGCTCAGCAGATTCCCCCTCATCCATGGGGGGGGTGAAGCCCCTCTGGGCCCCCCCCCCGTGCCCCACGGCGGGATCTTGCCAACTCTCTGTTTATTTGTGGCTTTTCTCCACACTGGAAGCGGTGCTGGGTGCAGACGTGGCCCGGAGGGGGCATGGGGGAGTGCTGGGCGGCACAGGGGGTGCAGGGGGGCAGCCCCTGGCAGGACAGAGCTGAGTGAGGGAGATCAAAGCCCCAGATTCAGTGAAACCGCATGGGGGGGGTGTGGGGTATGGGGGGGAACTGAAAAGAGGCACCCCCAGCACCCGCCAGGCTTTGGGGCACAAAGTGCAGTGTAGGGAGGTCTCCCCATGCAGGGAAGTGCTACCCCATGGCTGGATTATTGCTGGATGCTGCTGGTGAGTGGGGCCCCCAACCCGGGTGTCCCCAAGAAGAGGAAAGGGGGGGCACTGGGGGGGGGCTGATCCCCCCACCCAAATGCCTCAGGGGCCCTGCGGGAGGACCAGGGCTTGCAGGATGTCTGAGAGGGAGACGATCCCCTTGACCACGTCGCTCTCATCCACCACCACCAGCCGGTGAACCTGGGGGGAGGGACACGGGGGGGAATGAGGCTGGTGCAGGGACCCCGGCCCCCCCCCATTGCCCGTCACCCCCGGGGGTGCTTACCTCTGCCTCCACCAGGCGGTTGATGATGGCTTCCAATGTCTCATGCTTGTAACACTTGAGGACGCCCTCGAAGTAGTGGGAGCGATGCTGCAGCGCCCGCGTCACCGTCACGTCCAGGTTGTTGTAGGTCTTCTCAGCCGCCAGGTTCTGGGGCAGGCAGAGGCGTTGGGGACACAGTGAGGACCCTCACAACCCACAGACCGCCTCCCCAAGCACAGGCTTTGCCCCTTCCCCACCTCCGCAGCTACTCACAATCACGTCAAATTTGGAGTAGATGTCGACCACCCGCCCTGGGGAGGAAAAGGAACGGCTGCCACAGGGGCTGGGGACAGCCACAGGGGTTGGGGACAGCCACTGGGGGTGGGAACAGCCACACACGTGGTGGCCTTACCACAGGCCCCGTCCTCACCCGACTCATCGACGACGGGCAGCGCGGAGACGCGGTGCTGCACGAAGATGCCCAGGGCCACGTAGATGGGGGTGCTGGTGCGCACCACCGCGATGTTGCTGTAGGTACCGATCTGCAGCTCCTCCAGCGTCTTGGCCATGAACTCGGGCTTTGGGACCTCTGCTATCTGCAGGGGACGGGGAGGGGGACAGTGCTGACGCTGGCTCAGCTCTGGCTGCCCCCGGCTTGTGGGGGGCCTGGGCCGCGGTCCTGAGGAGTGAAAGCAGAGAATGCTGGGGGGGGGGCGCGGCGGGGGCTGTGGGACCCCTGGGCACAGGCAGGGCCGGCTCCGGGGTCCATGCAGCGTCCTGGGGACCCCCCTCCAACACCCGTCCCCCGCTGCAGTGGCCCGGTGGTACCCGGCACAAGCTGGGGCCGGGCTCGTTCCAGGTCCCCGGTGCCGCCGCGGGGCAGGGATGGGACTTACAAAGAGCTTGAGGAACTTGAGGATGCGCTTGTGGGTGAGGATGTAGAGGGTGTTCCCCGAGTCAGGGTCTATGACGGGCAGGCGATGGATCTTGTTCCGGATCAGGGAGGAGACGGCGTCAAAGAGGCTGCAAACAGGAGGAAAATGGGATTGGAGACCCCACCTTGGGATTGGAGACCCCACCTCGCACCCAAGGGTGCTGCCAGAGCTGCTCTGCTCCCTGTGGTACCTGGCATTGGGGGAAATGCAGACCAGAGGCTTGAAGGAGTCCTGCAGGTAAACCTCTGCGGGGAGAGGAGGTGCTGAGGGCACCGGCAGCAGCCATGGAGCAGAGCCCCAGTGCTCTCTGCACCCCAGGCCGGGCAGGAGGCACCCGCAGCCACCCCCTCACCTCTCCACGTCTCTATTTTGTGCTCCTCCAGCTCGTAGATCTGCACCTGGGTGCAAGGACACAAACGGGGATCAAGTGGGATCAAGCACGGGGCGGGCAGAGGCTGGACCTGTGTCCCCTCATCCTCACCATGGGTGACTTGTAGTAGCGGTGCAGGATGTTGATGAAGTCGGTGATGGTCAGCATGCCTGGGGGGGAGGGGGGGCCAGGGTGAGGGGGGTCCCGCAGCCCCCTCCGGACCCCCCCATCCCGCTCACTCACCCACGAAGCTTTGCTTCTTGCTGTCCCAGAGCGGGGCCGCGCGCACGCCGTTGGTGACCAGCGCGAAGAACGCCTTCTTCACCTGCAGGGGGGGCACGGGGGGGTCACAGAGGGAGCAGGGCCCCCCTGGGTGCAGACCCTGCCCCGGGGCGGGGGGGGGGAGAGGAGCTCCCAGACCCACCTGAAGGGACGTGTCAAACACAACCAGTTTGGAGCTGGTGGGGATCAGGTCGTAGCAGCGATGGGACTTCATGAACGTGGTGTAAGCACCGCGGGGGGGGGGCCCTGTGGACGGGCAGCGTGAGGCGACCCCCCCAAATCCGGGACCCCCCGCACCCTGGTCCTGAGACCCAGCCCCCGGTCACCGCAGCCCCCGGACACCCCCCCCCCGGACGCTCCCGTTGTCACCTTCCAGCCCCGGCGGGCTCAGCTCCACCGGGACCTCTGCGGCCGGGTCGGGACCGGGGCCGGGATCCTGCGGATGGACACGGCTCGGGTCGGGGCGGTTCCGAAACCCCTCGGACCCGGTTCCCCCCTGTTCCCGTTCCCGTCCCCTCCCGATACCGGTTTCCTCCGTCCCCCCCGGTCCCTGTTCCCTCCTCTCCCCGATTCCCCCCGTTCCCGTTCCTCCCCGTCCCGGTCCCTCCCGTACCCGATTCTTCCCCGTTCCCGTCCCCGCCCGTTCCCGTTCCCGATCCCGATCCCGTTCCCACCTCCATGGCCCCGCTCGGTCCCGCCACCTCCCCACTTCCGCCCGGCTCCGGGCACTCACTTCCGCCACCACCGGAACCTTCCGCACCGAGCGTCCCGTCCGTGCCCGTTACCGACCTTTCCCCTCCCGTCGGGTCACGGCACCCCGGGGGGGAGGGGGCGGTGTTACCGGTTGTAGGGGCAGAACCCGCCGGGGATCACGGAGCGCTGACACCGGTGCCCTCGGTTAGACCCGATGGGGCGGCCCCAAAGGGACCCGACCGCCGCCCCAGTGTCCCGTCACCCCCCCCCCCCCCCCCAGGTCCCCCCCATGCAGGGAGGCAGCGGCTTCTCACGCGCTTTATTTAAAATAACATCCAGTGGTTGCGGACTCGGTAAAAACGGGGCTCGCGGCGCCGGGGCTGTACAGGAACGCTCGTGGCACCGTTCGAACGCTCGCGGACCCGTTCGAACGCCCATCCCCGCCCCCACCCGCGGGGTTGTGGCTTTTTTTTTTTTTTTTTTTCCTTTTTTAACGGTTTTTTCCCTTTTTTTTTTTTTTTAAACATTTTCACCTTAAACCTTTTTGCAGCTTTTTTTTTTCTTTACGGTTGCGGAAGCAGCTTTTCAACCTCTCCCCCGCGCCCCCCCCCCTTCGCTTTGCACCATCCCCATCACAACAGGGGGGGCTGAAAGGGGGAGTTCGGGGGGGTCCCCCTTCTGCGCGATGTGGTTGTGCGTTACGAGATCCTGACCCCGCTGCCCCGGGGGGGGGGGAAGGGGGGGGGGGGGGCGCAGCCGGCAGCGGGGTGGCTGCTGTGTAATGCCCAGTGGCTTCTCTGAGCCCCCCCAAGACCCCCCCAAATAGCTCCAAAACGTTGGAGATTGGGTTGCAAAATGCCGCGGCCCCCCCGTGCCCCAAATCTCAGCCCAGCAGAGCACAAAGACCCCCCCCATCTAGTATATACAATATAAGGTATAAATAGATAAATAACCTTCCCCCCCCATCCCCACCCTGCGCTGACAGCGGCTGCCCCCACTATGGGGGCTGATGCGAGTAGGGGGGCCCCCCCACCCCCCCCATTGCTGGGGGAGCAGGGCCGGCACCCCCCTATCCCCCTCTCGCACCTTGGCATGGCGCAGGGCTGGGGACAAGGGCAAGGGCATCCCCCCCTTTCGCCATGGAGCCCGGCAAGGCAGGCTCCTGCTGCCACATCCAAAGAGAGGAGGGGGGGGGACAGATCCCCATGGAGAAGGGAAACCCCCCCCATGGTGGGGAGGTCCCGATGGGGGGGGGGAATTGGGTGGGGGGTGTCTCACATTTCAAAATCACAACAGAAAAGGTAAAAGAATCATAATCTAAGACGTCAAATGAGGTAGGTTTGGGTGCAGAAGCTCCTGTGTCTGCCGGGGGGGCCCTCGCCGCGGGTCTCATCCACACGCACAAACAAGAAGAGATTCGAAAGGAACCGAGCGAGCTCTGGCCGCGGGCGGCGCAGAGCCCGGATTGTCGAGCTCAAGGAGTCTGTTACTTGGTACTTTTAGCGAGCAAAAATGTTATTAGATTCTAAAAAAAAAAACAAAAAAAAAAAAAAAAGAGAGAAAAAAAAGGAAAATAAAGTTAAAAGGGAAAAAACCCAAACAAACAAAAAAAAAAAATCCTAAAGTTGGGAGAGAGGAAAAAAAGCCGGATCCGGCTCCGGCGCCACGGCTGCTGCTGCCACCCCGCGTGGAGGCTGGGGATGGAGATGGGGGGGTCTCTCTCTCTCTCTCGCCGGGGTCCCCCCCCGACACAAACACTTGATTCCTCGCAGGACGAAGCAAAGAAAACCCTGAGTTGCCAGTTCGTGCGTCCGTGCGTCCATCTGGGCGTCCCGCGCGGGCAGGGCCGGCGGCGGCGGCGGCTCCCTCCCCGCGGCCCGGCCCCCCCAGCACCTCCCGTGGCCCCCGGTTGGGTCGTGGCGAGGTGGTGGTGAGGTGGGGGGGGGCGTTGTGTGCGCCCCTTCCCCCCGGCTCCTTCTTATCCCACTCAGTTCATCCACTTGCGACAGTTCCAGGCTCCACAGTGGCAGGGGATCTTGTGCTGATCGTCCTCGAAGTCGAACTGGTAGTCGTAGGTGAGCTGTGGGGGAGCACGGAGTCAGCCACAGGCCGGAATCAGCACCCAGGCCCCCCCCAAGGGTCCCTGCCTGACCTCCTCCCCCTTGGGGATGCGCCGGCTGGAGATGATGATGATCTTGTCCTCCTTGTCGAAGGTCACGACTTCAGCCACGCAGTTCGGGGCGCACGAGTGGTTGATGTACCTGCAGGGGGCACAGAGAGGGGTGCTGGGGGGGTCAGCGCCCACCCAAGGGGGGGCCCACCACCCCTAAAACCCCCTCATGCTCACCGGGCCGGGCCCCCCGTCAGTGTGGCGTCAATGACGTGCTCGTTATTGATACGGAACATGTAGATGCCGCGGTTCTGGCGGGGAGAAGAGGGTGTCATTGGCTGTTCCCAGGCCCCTACATCCCACCAGAGACCCTCCCACATCCCATTGGATCCCTACCTGCTCCTCATAGATCTTCTCCCGCCGGTTGGCCACCTCGTTGCGGATGATGGTGCCGATGTACTCGATGACCATGGTGTGCTTCTCAATGTCCTTGGCCGCGTAGAGCCCCAGCCCCTGGATGCGGGAGCGCGCCAGGTACACGTTGTTCTTCCACTCTGTCTTCAGGCGCCGGTACTGGGAGGACTTGGAGTGCACAAACTGCTTGCTGTAGGGCGTGTTGGTCTCGCCGGTGAATGTGCTCTGGTAGGCCTTGGACATGCTTGTGCTGTTCAGGGTGTGGGGCCTGCCGGTGGGGGTGAGAGCGGGTCAGAGCCGAGCGATCCCACGGGATCCCAGCTCTCCCGGGGGCTCCTGGCCCCACTCACCGCTTGTAGTGGGTGAGGATCTTGGGCTCGGAGCGGGCGCAGCCAGTGGGGTTGATCATCAGCGGCAGCTCCATCAGTGGGTGCCGCCCATAGCGGAACAGGTAGTTCTGGCAGCTCTCAACACCGGGCAGCTACAGGGAGGGGATGTTGAACAGTGCGGCACCGCAGCCACAGGGCCCCTGCGCAATGGGGGTGACCCCTATAGTGGAGAAGAGGCCTCCCTGACTTACCGACTCGGCGATGCGCAGCACCGCGTGCACTGTGAGCCCGAAGAGCTCTTCGCCCTTCAGGTACTCAGGGAAGAGGCGCAACATGTCAGCTTCCTTCCTCATCATCGCCACCGGCTCGATGATCCGGTTCCAGACGGCTGCAGAGGGGAAAGGAAGGGTTGGAGCCAGGGAATGATGCAGCCCACTCGCCTCCAGCTCCAGCCACCCCAGGTCTTCCCATTGCCACATTCCCCCTGTTCTGGTGCAGCTCAGCCATCAGCAGGGCAGGGGATGGAGAAAGGCAGGGAATGGAGAAAGGCAGGGGATGGAGAAAGGCAGGGGATGGAGAAAGGCAGGGGATGGAGAAAGGCAGGGGATGGAGAAAGGCAGGGGATGGAGAAAGGCAGGGGATGGAGAAAGGCAGGGGATGGAGAAAGGCAGGGGATGGAGAAAGGCAGGGAATGGAGAAAGGCAGGGGATGGAGAAAGGCAGGGGATGGAGAAAGGCAGGGGATGCAGGAGGCAGGGGATGCAGGAGGCAGGGGATGCAGGAGGATGGAGGAGGAGGGCAAGCAATGAAGAAGATGGGATGCAGGAGGAAGGCAAGGGATGCAGGAGGAAGGCAGAGGATGCAGAAGAGCAGCAGCCCAGCACCTGCAGCTCCCACTTACCTTGTGGCGAGGAGTCAGAGAAGACCAGATCCTCCAGGCCCTGCTCGATGACCTGCACCACGAACTCAGGGCGGCCGTTGTTCTCGCAGATGGTGCAGCGGTAGCAGCAGCGGCGGTTGTTGGTTCGCAGGCTCCAGTAGATGCGCGTGGCCTCATAGCCCACGGGGTAGAGGGCCGTGACGCTGTGGAAATCAGCCATCTGGTGCGGCAGGAGCTGCCCAATGGCATGGAACACCAAGCCCCCGACGCGGAACATGTGGAGCCGCTCGCCACGCTGGATGATGCTGGCGATCTGCTTCACCTCGTCCCGCTCGATGTACACGCGGCGGAACACGGTGAAGCTGCTCAGCTCCTGCTCGCACGGGCCCTTCAGCTTGTGCACGGGGCACAGCATGGTCTTGTCCTTGAAGAACATGCACTTGGCGCGGATGGCGCAGGCGAAGTGGTACACGCTGGGGCAGCGGATGCGGTTGCAGCTGTTGGTGGCACCGGTTTTCTGGCACAGGGAGCACTTGGTGAGCAGCCCGCGGTGCAGAGCCACCTCCACGTTGATCAGGGCCCCTCCTTGCGTCTCGTACACCTCGGTGGACCACAGGGCGCAGTTGAGGTGGACCCAGAGGTCCAGGTCGAGGTTGAGCAGGCGCGCGGGCCCGTCTGTGGCGCCGTCGCCCTCCTCGTGACAGAAGCAGCACTTGCGCAGGTCCCGCGGCACCTTCTCGGGGCGCAGCGTGGTGCCCAGCTTGTCGATGAACTCCGCGATCTCCTTGTCCCCGTCCCGCTTGGCCCCCCCTTTCTGGATGGTGACGAGGAAGCGCAGCCGTTTCCACCTCACCCCCTTCCACTTCTTGAGCCGCGGCCGTGCTTCATCCCCATCCTCAGGTGGGCGCGAGCGCGGTTTGAAGCGTGGCGGTGAGTGGAGACCCACGGCCCCATCCTCCTCCTGAGCGGCTGGCGATGGGGCCGGGGGTAGCGGGGACAGCGGGGCTGGGGCTGCCTCTGGGGCTGCCTCAGGGTCAGGGACCCGGGCGGCCTCAGTGGGGCTGGACGGGGAGGGGACGGAGGGGGACAGTGGGGGAGAGGGCTCCTGCGGCATCACCGAGAGCTGCCGCACGTCCAGGTTGGAGACGTTGTTGACGTAGCAGTGGTGAAGGGTCTTCTCAGGTACTGGGCTCTCCTGCGGCGCAGGGAGGGGGCACAAGTCAGAGCAGCCTGGGGATGGGGACCCCAAAACCTCACCATCCCCTTCCGCACCAGCCTGGAAGGCTCAGCACCCTCTACACTTGGTCCCAAAGCACCCCCTCCTGCACCGCGACACAGCCACAGCCTTCCAGGCACCCCACTGCCCAAGAGGGCACCCCTGCACTGCACTGACCTGTCTGAGCAGTGTCAGGAGGTCCAGCTCGCCCTTGAGGCTGTACCCAGGCAGCACCGCATCGAACTGCTTCAACCACTCAGAGCTGCTGTCCGGCACCTTCCCTGCCAATGCCACCTTCTCCTTGGCACCGAGCACCCCTGGGGACAAAGGCAGGAGCCCATCAGGGGGTGCCCAGGGTGGGGACACGAGGGAGATGATGGGTACAAAGCAGATGCTCACCAGCCATGTCCGTCTCCACCTTTTTGGCCTCGACTACAGCTGCTCGCACAGCGCCGTCGGGGAACAGCACCTCATAGGAGCTGGGGATCTTCATACTCAGCAGCTCGGCCATGGCCACCATGACCCCATTGAGGTTCTGGGCGAGAGAAGGAGGGGGTAGGCCCAGGACCCTGCCGCCACCATGCAGGGACCCCCAGGGTCTCACCTGTCCCCAGCCCCTCACTCACCTTAGCGGCTGCTGCAGACACTGTCAGCATGACAGAGACCTCGCTGCTCTTACCCTTCTCCCACGGGGAACCCACCTTCCCAGGGGGGGCCCCGAAGGGCTCAGGGACCTCGTAGGGCTTCGTGTCGGGGAACACTGGGGTGCAGAGAAGGGGATCAGAGCCGTGCAACCTCAACCCCACCACCAGACACCCCTGCAGAGCCCGTGCTGGGACCCCATCACCTTGTGGGGAACAGGCTGGGGTGTGGGAGCAGAGGACAGGCCAGCCCCAATGCACACCGAAGAGTCTTTCTCTGTTCCTCCACACCTAGGGGCCCCTCCTGTTCCATCCATCCACTGCATAGACCCCTTCCCACCCAATTCAAGTGCCCTGCAGACTCCCTCCCCTCCGTGGTCTGTGCATCCCATGGGTGCTCCTGCCAGGTCCGTACACCCCACCAACCCCCTCCTGCCTGCCCCACATGCACCACAGCCCCCCCTGCTCTGCTCCATGCACCCCCCAATCCCAGTGCAGCCCACCTGGGATACTGGCCCGAGGGATGATGGGGATGATGGGGGACAGCACCCGCTCCTCCAGCTCTGGCTTGGCCTCGCTGAGCAGGGGGAAGCGCAGCAGCTCCTCGCCGAGGACGCTCTCGGGGGACGAGGCCGGGACGATGCTGTCGGGGGAATCGCTCTCGTCGTCACTTTCCATCCTGGGGGGAGGGAGGCGTCAGGGGAGGGCATCACCCATGGAGGGGTCCCCGTGGCATGGGGGGTCCCCAGGACTAACCTGACATCCTCGGTCTGGTTGTGAGGAGGGGTGGGCAGAGCTGCCAGCAGGTCCAGGCTCTTCACCTCCACGGCTGCTGTGTCTGCACACAGAAAGGACAGGTATCACCAGGGGAGGATGGGAAGCACGGGGGAGTCTGTGCCACCCCTGCGCACACCACGCTCATCATCACCTTTGTGGCCATGGGGCTCGCGGGCCGGGTCGCCGTCCTTGGGCTGATCCCCCAGCTCCTCTGGGGCTGTGACACCGTTCACCATCTTTTGCTGCACAGAGGGCGGTGGTGTGGGGGGCAGTGAGGAGGGCGGCGTGGGGGGGTTGCTGAGGTTGTTCTGGGCAGGGAGAGGCAAGCAGGGTGAGCACCATGAAGTGCTGTAGCCCCATGCTGGGGGCCAACAGCACAACCGCCCCCTTTTTACCTTGGTGAGCAGCTGGGAGTAGTAGTCGGGCACGCTGTCGAGCACGGCGCTGCCGAAGGCGCCGTGGAGCTGGCTTTTGCCATTGATGGGGCTGCTGCCGAAGGGCGCGAAGAGGCTGAAGTTGGCCGCGATGGTTGGCTCCGTCAGTGGCAGCAGCGACAGCTCCTGTAGGCAGAGTGGTGAGGAGGGGCCGGGGGGGGGAGCAGCCCCCTCCCCACACCCCTGCCCCATGGCTGTACCTGCTTCAGCTGCCTCATGAGGGCCTCCCCCGGCCGCAGCCCCTCATCCTTCCGCAGCTTCTTGCGGGAGGCTGGGACCCGCTCGTTGCCCTTCTGCACCCGCTTGGGCTTGGTGGGCGCCGGCTTCCTGGCGATGGAGGGGTCCTGCCGAGGGAGAGCAGACGCTGGGATGAGCACAGCCCCACAGCCACCAGCCCCTCCTGCCCCATGGCTCCCACTCACCTCCCGGCCTAGCAGCACTGGCGGTGGCCGCGGCTCCATCCCGGTGCCCCGGTTCTCCGTGTGCCCGTTGAGCTCGCCTGGGCTCTGTGCCGAGAGCTGCACGTTCTTGGCTCGCAGCAGCTTCTGCAGCAGGAGGTGCCCGGCCTCAGAGCGGCCGCCTGGGGCCAGGAGGCTGCTGGCCTGGCTGGCCCCGGGGTCCCCGTTAGCCTCTGGTTTTGGGGCTTCATCTCCATCCAGCTCACACTGCGCCACCACCACCGCCTCCTCCTTCGGCTCCTGCTTCACCAGCACTGCTGAGGCTTCACCCGCTGCGGGGGCCCCCTCTGGCCCTGCCCCATTGATGCGGGTCTCACTGGGGTCTGCACCGGGTGCCTCAGGGTCCCAGGGGCCATGCTGTGGGTCAGGGGTGGTGCCGCTCGGTGCCGACCCCTGCTCCATGGGTGCCGCAGGGCTGGGGGCCAAGGCCGGGACCCCTGGCGATATCTTCTTTGGCTCTTGAGGGCTCTGCTCGGGGCTGGCGAGGTGCTGGGGGGCGCAGCCCAGGGGCGAGGGGGCCGGTGGCGTGGGGAGCCGCACGAGGCCAGGCTGGGGGCCGCGGGCAGCCAGCGCTGCCTGCACCAGCTCCGCCAGCGGCTGCTGGGGGGGCTGCCCTGGCAGCACCCGGCCCTGCTCAAAGCCCGGCTGAGCCTCCGCCGGGGCACCCAGCCGGGGCTGGAACAGGGGCCCTGGCGGGCGGGGGGGATGCCGGGCAGCAGAGCCGTATTCTGGGGCCTGCCCGGGGAAGGGGCCGGGGGTCCGGAGCGTCTGGCTCTGTTGCAGCAGATTCTGCTGGTGCCGCTGCACCAGGAGCGCCTGGAGCTGCTGCTGCTGCTGCGGCGTCAAGTGCCGCAGCTGCGGGTTCTTGGCCAGGACCCCCTGGAGCTGCGCCCGGATCTGCCCCATCATGGGCCCCGGCACCTGCCCCAGCAGCCCGGGGGGCAGCGCAGCTGAGCCCGGTGCTGGCGCTGCTTTGTGCTGCACGGGGCTCTGGAGCCGCGGCTGCCCCTTGCCCGGCTGCTCCGGTGCCCGCGGCAGCACCAACCCCTGCGCCGGGCCCGTCCCGCAGCCCAGCTGCGGCTCCAGTGCCCCAGCAGCATCCCCATGCTCGGGGTGGGCAGCACCGGGGCTCTGCAGCGGTGCAGGGAGCAGGGCACCCGGCTGCACGGAGCCCGCCCGCAGCGCTGCCTGTGGCGAGGCCAAGAGGAGCTGCTGGCCCTGCCCCAGCTCAGCCTGGTGCTTGGGGGCCGGGGGCTCGCTGAGGGCTCCCTGTTGCTCCCCGTGCAGCTGTGCTCCACTCTCGTTGCCCTCGGCGGGCAGGGCACTGCCGTCCACCCCTCCGGGCTGCTCCTTAGCAGCCAGGACCACCGGGGCCGGCTGCATTCCCTGACTCAGGTGCAGCATGGAGGGGGCCTGGGCCCCCGCGCCGTGCTGCGGAAAGTGCTGGATCGAGGGTTGCCCCTGGCCCAGCCCCAGGAGACCCGAGTTCTGCTGCTGCTGCTGTTGCTGCTGCTGCTGCGGGGCCAGCAGCGCCCGCGCCTGCCCCAGCTGCTGGGACAGCACGAGCCGGTGGCTCAGCATCCCCGGAGTCTGCGGGGCCACTTGGGGCGAGCCCAGCACCCGCTGCTGGTGTGGGGCCAGCAGGACTTGGCGCTGGGGCTGGCCCAGTGTCGCCTGGTGCTGCAGCCCTGCCGCCTGTGTGTGGCCGAGCAAGCCCGGCTGCTGCTGTGGGGAGAGCTGCTGCACCAACAGGCTCTGCTGGCTGCCCATCAGCCCCGGCTGCTTCGGCACCATGGGCTGCCCCACCGTGCCCGGCTGTGGGGCTGGGGTGGGCTGCTGCTGGCCCAGCAGGCCGGGCTGCCCCACCATGGCTGCTTGTCCCATGACGCCAGGCTGCTGCATGGATGCCTGTGCCATCACGCTGGGCTGCTGCATGGACGCTTGTCCCATGATGCCAGGCTGCTGCAGGGATGTCTGCGCCATCACACCCGGCTGTTGCATTGAAGCTTGTCCCATGACACCCGCTTGTTGCATCGATGTCTGGGCCATCATGCCCTGTGGCTGCATCGAGGTCTGTCCCATGACACCCGCTTGCTGCATTGACACCTGGCCCATAACGCTCTGTTGCTGCATGCCCGCCTGTCCCATCACTCCTGGCTGCTGCATGGACGCCTGTGCCATGACGCCCTGCTGCTGCATCGACGCTTGTGCCATCACACCCGATTGCTGCAGTGACGCCTGGCCCATCAGCCCTGGCTGCTGCTGCTGCTGCTGCTGTTGCAGTGACACTTGTCCCAGCATGTTCTGCTGCTGCTGCAGCTTCTGGGCCAGCTGCATCCTCTGGAGCTGCCTCTCCTGCATGAGGCGGGCGTCTGCGCCCAGCCCGCGCAGCGCGGGGTTCCCAGCAAAGAACGCGCTGGAGGTGCTGGGCACTGGAGCACTCCCCACGCCTTGCTGGCCCATGAAGGACAGGCCCTGCTGCACGGCCATGGACACACCACCCTGGGGCAGGCGCAGCCCCCCTGGCTGCCCTGGCTGCTGGCCGAGGCCTTGGGCACCCACCACGGTACCCACAGTCTGCTGGACGCCATGTGCCGAGAGCAGCTGTCCGGGGAGCTTGGACATGAGACGGGGGCTCTGCGAGGGGCTCAGAGCCATCACGGCTGAGGCCTGGTGCTGGTGCTGCTGCTGCTTGTTGCGGTACTCGGCCATGAGGTTGGTGTGCTCCTTCTGCTGCTTCCGAACCTGCCGGGCACAGCACGGGGTTAGCAGCGGGGATGGTGGAGGGTTAGCACTGGGGATGCGGTGCCCACCTCCACTCAGGATCCTACCTGGTCCAGCTGCTTCTGGATCTTGCTCTGCTGCTCCGTCACCAGCTTCAGCTTCTCAGCATCGGCCTCGGGGAACTCGCGCCCGGCTTTCTTGGCTGTGCGCTGCTTGGCACACAGGGCTTTGCGCGACTTGCGGTGCGCCCCAATCTGCTCCTCCAGCACCTTCAGCTGCATCTGCAGGAGCTGCTGTGTGTGGAACAGCCACTCCTCATACTGCCGCTGGTCTGCCTCGTCTGTGGGAGCAGGGAAAGGGCCAGGATCAGAGGGGAGCAGCCCCCAAGCCAGCCAAGCTCCTATGGGCAGGATGAGACCCAGCAGCCCTACCCAAAGCAGTACTCACTGATGACGCCCTGCGCGAAGGTGGGCGGGTTGGGGCGAGCCTGGCCTGGGTCTGTGCCGCTCCGCTCCTGCCGGAGAGGGGAGAGTTGGGGACATGGGGACACCAGACCCTGTCCCCAGTGCAGCTCCTGCCTGAGCACCAAAGCAGGGACCAACCCCGGGCACCCCACTCACTTGTCCGCTCCCCGCCAGCAAGTGATTCTGCATCTCAGAGACAGATGGGCCCCCCGAGAGCCGCTGCGCCAGCAGAGAAACCTGTTGCCTTTGGGGGGGGACATAGAGATGAGCCGCAAGGCACCCTCTGCCCACCCAGAGCGTGCCCCACTGCCTGCCATGCTCCATACCTGTTCATGCCCGGGGCCACCCCGATGCTGCCCTGAGCCATCACTTTCTTGATGCCCTTCAGTGCCACCATCTTGGCCTTGGCAATGGGGTCCATGATGTCCTCGGCTGCAAATTTGTCCAGGTCTGCCACAAAGAGTGAGGGGTTTAAAGTGAAACAAGGGAAGGTCGGGTTGGATTTAAGGGAGGAGTTCTTCCCTGTGAGGGTGGTGGGACACTGGAATGGGCTGAATGAAGAAGCTGTGGCTGCCCCATCCCTGGCAATGTTCAACGCCAGGTTGAACAGAGCCTTGGGTGACATGGTCCAGTGTGAGGTTTTCCCTGCCCAGATGGCAGAGAGCTGGAACTGGATGATCTTAAGGTGCTTTCCAACCCCAAATCCACCCAAAAGGGGCCTCCCCCAAGGCACTCACCCACAGCCCCTACCTGTGTCTGGGAAGAAGCTGTTGGCCAGCTGCTGCTGCATGACGAGCTGGGGGGGCTTCATGCCCAGGGCAGGTGGCTGCACCCCAGCCATGGGCTTCTGCACCAGCACTTGCTGCTGGCCCTGCTGCTGTGGCGGCGCCAGGGCCACCTGCATGCCGTGGGGGGCTGCCAGTACGTGGGGCTGCGCAGGGGCCATGCCCATGTGAGGGGCCAGTGCGGGGCCCTGCTGCGGGGCACCAAGCCGGGGCGGCTGCGCTGGCATCAGTGGGGGCCTGGCCACCATCCCCAGCTGCAGCGGGGGCTGCGGGGTGCCCAGGCGTGGGGGCTGCCCCTCAGGGGGCTGCGCAGGTCCCGCAGGGTGCAGCAGGGAGTGCCCCGGGAGATGCGGGGTGCCCCGGGGGAGGTGCGCTGACATCTGCTGCTTCTTCTGCAGCTCCTTCTTCTCGTGCTCCAGCAGGTCCTCGATGAGCAGCGGCAGCTCGCTGGCCACCAGGGAGCTCTCCATCTTGTCCAGGTCATCGGCCGGCGAGTGCCGGGCACTGCCCAGCCCCAGAGCCCCGCTGTCCAGCTCGAACTTCTCCAGCAATGGGTTGCTCTGGGGGCCCAGCTGGGCAGAAGCCAGCCCCCGGCTGCCGTACGGGTCTTTCTCTGGCACAGGGACCACAGCATGGCCGCTGCTTGGGAAATGGGTCAAGCCGAGGCGGGCCGGGCCGGCACCCGGGCTCAGGAGGCTCTGGCTGGGCTTGAGGCTGAGCCCCAGCGAGGCAGAGACCTTGTCCGTGCTCTGCAGCGCCTCTGACTTGACCGGGAGCCGCTCGGGGCCGCCGGTGGTGAACTGACAGGGAGAGGTCTTGAGGCATCCATCCTCCAGCTTGGGCTTGATGTCGGAGGGCAGCGAACCCACTTTCGCCTCCGCGGTGCCCGCAGGGCAGGGAGCAGAGCCCAGGCCCACCCCAGGCCCCACCAGCCCTTCTTTGGGCACCTCCTGGTCCTCCACAGATGCAGCTGAGTCTTTGCCATCCCCGGGGTCAGGGAGCTTCAAGCTGGGAGCTGCTGGCTCCGTCTTCAGCTGGGCTTCGCGCTCGGCTTTCTCATTGGCCGACTCGACCAGGCGCAGATGCTCGTTGAAGATGTCCTTCTTATCACCCGTGTCCAGCTCGGGGTCGGTGTAGGCCAGGAGATCGAACTCGTCCCCATTCAGCAGGTCATCCAGGTGGGGATCCGCTGTTTCCAGGCTGTCCAGGTTGTCCAAGTCATCGTCCCCTTTGGCCACATCCGGATCCAGGCTCAGGTTGGCCAAATCATCGTCATCTTCCAGGTCTTTGTGGGAACCGAAGTCATCATCGAGATCAGGCTCCACTGGCACCTCGCAGGGCAGGCGCCCCCCCTCCAGGCTCAGGTGGCTCTTCCCGGGGGCCGGAGCCAGTGCAGGCTCGGCTGCAGGAGCATCCTTGGGAGCATCAGGGCGCAGAGCGGAGCCGGAAGACAGCGGGCGCGGGGGGACGTGCGGCAGCTCCATGCTGGGGCCTGGCAGTGGCACAGCCGCTTTGCCATGGGGCTGGTGGTGGCTGTTGCTCATCTCAGCTCCCTGCGGCGACGCGGGAGGCAGCAGCACTGGCACCTTCTGCGGCTGCAGCACAGGCAGCGGCTGCATGGGCACAACGGGGGTGCAGAGCCCCGGCGCTGCACTCTCCTCCCCGGGCAGGAAGAAGCGCGGCCGTGGCGGCTGCGGGAAGGGGGAGCCCAGGACCCCCCCGGGTCCCTTCTGCACGTTGTGGCGCAGCTCGATGAATGGAGCACCCATGGCGGCGGGCACGGCGGGCACCGCATCACGGGTGCCCAGGCTGCCCACGCTGCTGCTGGCGCCTGGCGGGGCGAAGCGGGATGTGACCGGGAGCCGCAGGGCCGCGGCTGCTGCCGCCTGCTGCTGCTGCTGCTGCTGCTGCCAGAGGTGCTGCTGCGGGGATGGAGCCGGGAACACCCCGCGGGGGTAGAAGGCTTGAGGGGGCCCCACCGCTGCCCTGCAAGACACCATGACCGCGGCGTTGGGACCTATCGGCACTGCCACGCACAGCACCCTGGGCTCCCAGTGAAACCACAGCCTCTGTGGTGCTCCCCATGGGGAAGGGTTGGGGTGAAGCCCTGCTGGTCCCCAACCTGCCGTGGGGCACTCACCTCCCATTGATGTCCATAGCAGACGGTGTGGCCGCTGGCGGGGGCCGCGAAAGCCGCTCATCCTGTGTGAATGCTGCCGGCACCATGACTGAGCCGGGCAGCTTCCCAGCACCTGTGGCCAGGGTCCCCAGCAGGCTCTTGTCCTGCAATGGAAGACAAAGCCTCAGCATCACAGCTGCACCCACCCGCAGGCTCCCAGCAGAGCCATGCCCCACGCTCTACCTGTGCTGTTGGGTATGGGGCCATGGCGCGGCTCAGCTCGAAGGCCTGGCTGCCGGCCTCGGGTGCCCAAGCTGCCGGGGAGGCCGTGGCTGCTGCCGCTGCTGCGCTCTCCTTCTCCTGCCGCAGGCTGTTCCGCTGGATCTGCTGCCGGATGAGCAGCTCGCGGAGCCGCTGGCGCTGCAACACAGAGTCAGGACCCTCAAACCCACCACAAGGGTCCCAGTTCCCCCCTCGCATCCCCTCCCAGCCCCAGCCCAGCCCCTACCTGCCGCTGCTTCTCCAGCTCCGACTGGCTCATGGTGCCAAGGGGCCCGTCCTGACTGCCGGGCAGCTCCGCCAGGTCCCGGTTTGGGGTTGCCGAGAGCCCCACGGCCGCCTCCTCCCTCTTGTCGCCCACTGGGCCCAGTGCGGCTCGGGGCAGGAAGGGGACAGAGGAGTCCTGCTGCTGCGGGGTGGCCGGGGGCTGCTGCGGTAGCACCGAGGGCGGACGGAGAGGGGACAGGCTGTAGGTGTCGGTGCCTGTGGTGCCTGGCCCCAGTGGGCTCCCGGCTTGGTGGAACCCGGGGGATGAGGCGTAGGCTGAGCTCTGGGGCTTGCTGGGGACGTAATGGCTGTTGATCCCGTGGGGCTGGTGGGACGGGGAGCCCTTGAGCGGCTCCGGCACGGCCGAGGGGAAGGTAAAGCGCATGGGGGGCTGCCCCCCAGTGAAGACGCTGGCACCTGGGGAGCGGGCGAAGGGCGGCTGCTGCCCAGCCGGTGCCTTGGCATGGGGGTCCCCGGCAGGGGTGCCCCCAAAACCTCCTCCGGCCACTGCCACAGCCTTGAACCCTGGCTCTGGCATCTGTGGCCTGGGGGGCTTGTGCAAGGGGGTGAAGGGATCCCGGGACTGGGGCCGGGAGGGTGGCTGGGAATAGGGGTCTGGGGACTGGAAGCGGGGGGTGACGGGGGACTGGCAAAAAGCTTCATTGGAGAGGGGACGGGGGGTGAGCGGGGACTGGGAGCTGGACTGGGACTGGGGGCTGGCGGGGACACGGGAGAAGGGCTCTGAGGGCAGGGAGCGGGGTGGGAGGGCGCAGCAGGCGTCCGGGGGCTGCAGCCGCGGCGTCAGTGGGGGCTGCGCATAGGGGTCCAGGTAGGGGGACTGCCGGTAGAGCTCGGGGTGGGACGGGGGCGAAGGGGCCAGCGGGTGGGGGTCCGGGGGCCGGTGCCCCAGCCCCGGGCTCTGCGGCTCCACCTGCGGCACCCGCGGGGTCATGGGGGCTTTGAAGACATCGCCCCCCTTCAGCTCCGCAGCGGAGAGCTGGGGGCCTCCCGGGGAGTCTCCATAGCCCATGGGGGGAGCGTAGCTGGGGGAACAGACCCCGAGGCCCCCCCCTTCTTCCTTCTTCACCTCCAGCCCCTTCTTCTGCTCACCGAAAGGCAGGGGAGAGAGCAGGGCCTCAGGGGGCCGTGCCCCGGGGCTCCCCGGCACCGAGAGGTTGTCCAAGGAGGGGCACCGGGGTTTGAGGAAAGGGTCGGGGGTGCTGGGCTGGTGCCTGGGGGTGCCAGGCGGTGTGGGGTGGAAGTCAGGGGGCCCGGAGCGGGGCTGGGGCTGGCTGGGGAAGGGCTGGAAGGCAGCACCCGCCGTGGGGCTCTGGCCCAGGGGCGAGGGGAAGCGCGGCTCCAGCGCATAGGCAGGGGCCGTGCTGTAGGGCTCATGCGAAGGCACTTGGGCAGGGGACTGGGGGGGCAGCTTCAGGAAGAGCTCGCTGGGAGACTCCGGCCCCGCTCCGGCCCCCGGAGGGGGCTTCAGGAAGCCCTCGCCGGCGCCGGGGGGGGGGCTGCCGATGTAGACAGGCTGCGTCCCCGGTGGCACCGGGATCCGCAGGTGCAGCGAGGGCCGCTCCGGTTTGCGCAGTCCCTCCCCTTTGGTCTGCTTGTTGATCTGGCTCTCAGCCTGCTGCAGAGAGAGCCGGGCCGTCAGGGGGGGCCACGGGGCTTCATGGGGGGCTATGGGACTAATGGGGGGCCATGGCACACTCCCGGGGCCGCCGGGCACCTCCGCGCTCCCACACGTACCTTCTGCACCTTGTTGATGCGATGAGCCGCCCGGTTATCTTTGGCCTTTTGCTAACAAAAACACGAAGGAGCTGACTCCCAGCCCCCCGGTGCCCCGGCCCCACCCGGCCCCAGCAATGCCCCCCCCAGCACTCACCAAATAGGGGGCTTTGTCTGTGGCAGGGACCTTCCTCCAGAGCTTCATGATCTGTTTGCAACGGCTCGACCAGTCTGGGAGGCCGGTAGGAGCAGAGGAAGAGAAGAGAGACGTTAGCCCCTGCCTGACCCACATCCCCTGCATGCCTCCCATCATCGCTGCGTGGAACATCTCAGCAGGCAAGATCTCCCCTTGGAGCAGGGAACAGGACAGCCCCCCCAGAGCCCTACCTGGATAATCCTGCTTGAGGTTGGGGAAGTTAATGTTGGCGTAGAGCACGGGCGAGATGGTGGAGAGCTCGCCCAGCTCCTCGTCCTTCTCCCAGCGCTGGAGGCTGCGCTGGTTGTAGGACAAGCCGTCTCCCTCACCCTCCGTTGTGGGTGTTGTGGGTGTTGAGGGGGTGGTGGCGGCCGAGCTGCTGGCCCAGGGGCTCTCGGGCTCGCAGTGGTCAGGGCTGAAGAAGCCGCTTCGCTCCCTGCATGGAAAGGGGAGGGTCATGGGCTGGAACAAGGGGGTCCCCACCGAGAACCCCAGGTCCAGCCCTGGCTCCATGCGTACCTGCTGTCGAGGAACGGGGACTGGCAGACACCCGGGTATGAATCCAGGGACACAGATCCAGAGAGAGAGCTCAAGGAAATGCTCCCTGTGAGGGGAGAGGGGTCACAGCCCTCAGACAATGCAAGACACCCCCAAAACATTCACCCCCGCAGTAACAGGGAAGCCCCCGTCCCACCCTCCAGGACACCACATTCACCCCCCAGACCTCCCCCTTCACCCACCCTGCCCCGGCAGCTGGAGATCTCCCTGCAGGAAGGGGCGCTGTGCCTGGCCGGGCTCCTGCCCTGTGCCTCCACTCTCCATCGCAGCGGCCACACAGTTCAGGGGCTGCTCCCCGCGCTCCGCCGAGCCCAGCACATCCTTGAAGAGCTGCTGCACGTCCTTGCTCTCCATCTTGGGTAGCTCTGCAGGGGCAGGAAAGCGGAGCCATGGCGTGGGGCAAGGCTCGCAGTGATGGGAGGCGGAGGAGGTGATGATGGGCACCGGGGGCTCCTCACCTTCTGTAGGGATTTTGTCCAGGTCGGAGCTGAGCGCGCCCTCCCCCGGGGTTGCTGGTTTCTCTGTGTCCCCAGGGTCCGGGGAGTCCTTCGGCTCCTCAGCGCCTGCAGGGAGGAACCAGCAGATGCTGGGGATGCCCTCAGCACCCCAGGACGCCCTCTCTGCTCTCAGCCCCTACAAGAGTCCTCCCGTCCACCAGGGGGACAGAAGCCGTCCCATCCACCAGGGCTACGCAGAGAGCCGCACTCCTAAGCCGCACTCTATGATCACCACCTCCATGAAGTCACTGAGGGACACGATCGAGTTTCCCCTTCCTCTTTTCCCACCCTGACTAGAGCGCCCTCACCCACGCCGTCTCTATGATGGCAAGCGCTCTCTGCCGCCCCCTACAGGCGTCCCGGGAGGACGCGGTTTGGGCCCCGCGGGCTCACCCAGGTCCTCGCCTTTCGCCTCGTCTTTGCCCTCGTCATCGGGAGCCGCAGCGCTGCCGTCGGTGCTGTCGTCCCCTATGGGGCACCAGACATCAGTGGGGCAACACAGCTCAGTGGGGCTGGCGCGACACGGGGACCCCCAACTGCCCGCTGTGCCCAGGGGGACCCACGCTCACCTCGGGGGTGCACGGGAGGCTCCCTCCTGTCGTGGGGGACTCCCTGCAGCGCCCCAGCCAGGCTGGGGTCCCCCTTGTGCCGTGGGGCGCCCTGGCCCAGGGAGGGGCGCGCAGCGCCGTCCCCCACGCCCCCCGCTGCCAGCAGCGCCCGGCGGCTCAGGTCCATCAGCGCCTTCCCGAAGAACGCCTCCTGCTCCAACAGGAATGGTGTAAGTGCCTCCCTCCATCCCACCCCATGTCCCAAAGCCTCCTCCATCACCGCCCCAACGCCACCTCCGTGTCCCTCTGTCCATCCCACCTGCAGGTACGGGGGGAACATGTCCTCCAACTTGCTCTTCTTCCTTCCCCGGCGCTTCTTCTTCTCATCCCCCTCTCCCGAGCCCGGGTCCAGGCCACCCTCAGCCGGGAGGTCACCCGGAGCCCCTGCAACAGCCACCCTACTAACACCTTCCCCAAACCCAGTCTGGGGCTGCTCCAGCAGCAGGGTGGCAGCAGCACCCCAGGGAAGAGATCTGGGGTGTCCCCAGGCCCTACCATCCTCTGGGTGCCCCTCGGTGCTCAGCCCCTCGCGCCCCACTTCAGCCAACACCGCCGAGACCTTCTTGAGGCGTGTGTGGGACTTGCGCTGCCGCACCATGAACCCACCAATGCCTGGGGGGCAGAGGGAGAGGCGGTAGGGATGGGTCAGGGCACAGGACAAGGAGATGAGGATGGGTCCCAGCAGGCTCAGAGGGGGGGGATCCTGGCTCCAAGGGGGCAGCACTCACCCGGTCGATAGGGTTTGCGCTTCCTCTTCTTGCACTCTTCCGGGTCCTCCAGCCCCTTCCCCGAGTCCACATCAGCCCCGGTGTCACGGTCAGGGCTGGCCGCAGCCTCCAGCTTGATCTCACACTCCATGTGCTCAACACCCACTGCCGAGGTAGAACAAGGGACACGTTAACAGGGTCCCCGGCCCCTCCACTCCTCACCCTGCTGCCAACACCCACCTTCAGCCTTGAGCAGCTCCTCAGCATCCAGGTCTCCATCCTTCTTGTCATCAGGGCCAAGGGGGTCACTCCCCTCCAGGCCCCCGTCTCCGTTGAGAGTGCCCGGACGGCCCTTGCGCTGGCGCCGCTTGTGCAGGGGGGACAGGGAGAGGTTGCGCAGCACGGCCATGCCCGTCTCCGTCAGCCACACACCCTCGAAGCGGAAATACTGCGGCTCTGTGGGGACAGGAGCCATGTTTGGGGGTGAAAACCAGGGCTGGGTGCGTGGCAACAGGAACGGCACCAAGAACGGCATCACACGTACCTGGTTCCTTTGCCTTGACCAAGGCAGCCTCCGTGGGAGATGTGGGTGCTGCAGAGGGAAAAGCAGATGGGAGGTGAGCCCCTGATGTCATAGAATCCCAGCCTGGTCTGGGTTGGGAACAACTTGAAGGTGATCTAGTTCCACAGGCAGGGACACCTTCCACTACAGGAGGTTGCTCCAACCTAGTCTTGGACACTGCCAGGGATGCGGCATCCAAACCTTCTCCATTCAACTGACCTCAGTGTCCCACCACCCTCATGCTGAAGAACTTCCTCCTAAGACCCTATCTCAACCTCCCCTCTAGCAGGTTAAACCCATCACCCCTTGTCCTGCCCCTACACCCCTCCATCCTACATGCTCCCCATCCTGGCCACTCACCAGCCGGTTTGACCACATAGGGCTGGCAGGCGCTGCAGTCGAAGCCTTCATCCGCAGCCTGCTCCACCTCCTCCTCGGTGAAGAGGCTGTCACAGGCCGCGTGCAGCCACCTGCAGGCAAAGCAGGAACCCCCATCAGCGTCACCCCATGGCCACCCCATCTGGGGTCCACCCCACCCAGAGCCCCCCTCTCACCGGTCGCAGTGGCGGCACTGGATGAGCAGATCGTCCTCCACGTACTTCTGGCGGCAGAAGGGGCAGACGACGAGGCTGGCGCAGGGCGCGCAGTGGGTGTAGTTATTCTGCCACTCGCAGTGGAAGCCGGGGGACGCTGCCCCGCACTGCACGCAGCACACACACCTGACCAGTGATACAGGGGGTCAACACCAGCTTTAACCACCCCCCCCCGAGGCTCCCCCCATGCCCGGCCACACACCACTTGCACTTCCAGCCACCCTTGGGCACGGTCTGCAACGGCGGGTCCAGGCAGTATGTGTGGTAGCTGATGTCGCAGTCGTCACAGAGCAGCAGGCGTGAGGGGTCGGAGGCTTTGCCACACACCTCGCACACAATGCACTCCACGCAGCGCCAGCCCTTCAGCAGCATCACCTTTGTGATCTGGGCATGGGGGGCAACGTGAGACACAGGGATGGCCACGGCAGGACACGGGCTTGGCATGGCCATGGTGGACAGCCCAAAGCCATCTGGCCATGACCTCATGCATGCACTCCAAGAGACATGGCTCAGTTGTGTGGATCCCCAAGGGGCACAGCACAGTCCCATCAGTCCAGGGTGGGGCTGAGGGGTACCAGGGGGTCCCAGTCACCCTCACCTTGCTGTTGACGCAGTAGGGGTGATAGCACTGGGAGCACTGGGAGCAGGCGAGGAGGTGCCCCTCGGCCCCGCGCCCGAAGCTGCCGCAGACCACACACATGTCCTGGGGGAGAGGGACCATGAGGGGAGCCGGGCAGGGAGCATCTGACCCGTCCCATCCCTCCGTCCATCCTACAGCGCCCTGGTACCTGCATGAGCACGAACTTGTCGGTGTTGGAGAAGAGGACGACTGTGTTCTGCATCGTGTCATCATCATCTTCATCCTCCTCCTTGCTGGGCGAGCTCTCCACGTCGGCGAGCTGAGGACAGAGCAGGGAGCTCAGCATCCACAACCACAGATTCTTCCATGTGCTTTGGGGGGTGCAGGATCATGCTGCCCACCCCATCAGTCCTACGCTTGTGGGGTGAACCCCCAGCCCCACAGCACGTCACTGCAGCACAGCAAGCACGTACTTTCCTCCCTCCCCACCTAACCCAAGGGTTCCCAAGGCTTTTCCTAGGCCCTGGAATGGTTGGAAAAGGATGAGGGAGCTCAGCTCCCAGCCCTGTCACCCAACAGCCTGGGGTACCCAGCACCCATCCTTACTGCTAAGGTGTCAACAGACGATGTGGTTGACTTCAGGCGTGCACGGCCTCGGCCCCGGGCGCCATGGGACCCACCTCGGGGTCGCCTCCTCCCGGGGAAGCTGCTGCTGCGACCCTAGGGCCAAGGGGAGGGGGAGGTTAGAGCTACCGGACCCCACCGCGAGGCCCAATCCTGCCCCCATGGCAGCGTGGGCATGGTCAGGGCTCACAGGGGGTGCTTGTGTCCAACCCCCCGGTACCTGCTTGACACGGGAGCGCCCCGGGGAGCTGCGGCGCCGGCTCTTGTCCCCGTCCCCTTTGGCTGTAGGCTCGAAGAGCAGCGAATCATCGGTCTCAGCGCCCAGCGGCAGCGACCCCGCATCCTCCTTCTGTAGGCTGGCATCGGCGGAGGCCGGGCCCAGCTCCAGCGACAGGGACCCGGCACCCTCGGGGTCCGGGGAGCCCAGCAGCGGCTCGGAGCCGGGGAAGCTGCTGCTTGTGTCGCCCTGGCTCAGGTTGGAGATCTCATTGAGGATGTCAGGGCGTGGGCGCAGGGTGGGGGGCTCGGCACCGCCTTCGTCCCCGCGGTCCAGCTTGGCCCCGGCCGCGCACACCTCCATGGGGGTCTCGGGCCGCAGCTCCTCTGGCTCCAGGAGCAAGGGGGAGCCCTTGGCCTCGGGGTCCCCCCTGGCCCGGCCTTCCTCCAGCGCCTCCTCCTCGCTCAGCGGTGGGGAGCTGCCGCTGGTGCCCTCCCGCTCCAGCCTCGGTGCTTCCTCCTCCTCCT
This sequence comes from Lathamus discolor, assembly GCF_037157495.1. Classification (NCBI taxonomy): domain Eukaryota; kingdom Metazoa; phylum Chordata; class Aves; order Psittaciformes; family Psittacidae; genus Lathamus; species Lathamus discolor. The sequence continues at coordinate 2,927,248 of NC_088906.1, forward strand.
CCTCCTCAGGCAGCCCGGGGTAGGGCCCCAGTTCCGGGGCTGGGCTGCTCCGGGGGGGGTCTCCGGGGGGGCTGCCTGGAGACCCCCCCTCCCCACCTCCCATCTCCATCTCCTCGTCCTCCGGGGACTCGGCAGCGGCTGGGGCGCAAGCAGGGGAGCACAGGGGGGGAGGTGGGGAGCCGGGAGGCTCGGTCTCCATGGCTGGGGGGCTGCTGGGGGGCTCGGGCAGCGCTGGGGAGAGGCGCTCGGGCTCCTCATCCTCGTTGGCAGCAGGGGAGGGGGCTGCGGGGGGGACAGGTGAGACAGCGCAGAGATCTGGGGGGGGAAAGGGGGGTCAGAGGGGATCCCAGCAAAGCCACCCCCTCCCAGTGCACCCCCAAACCCACCGGGGGGGGTCGGCAGTGGAGGGGCCGGCTCCAGGGGCTGCAGCGGCTCCAGCTCCATCTCCTCCTCAGGGGGCACCTCCCGGGCCAGTGCCGGAGCCTCCTCTGCCACAGCCACCTCTGGGAGGAGACCTGCGGGGTGCGGCTGGGGTGAGGGGGGGGCACCACCACCCCCTGTGCCACCATTGCCCCTCAGGCACCCCCCAACAGGCAGCAATGAACGTGGGTCAGTCGAGGGTCACACAAGAGCAGTGACCCCTGCACCCATGGGAGACAAGAGAAGGGGAAAAGGGGCAGAACAAGGTGTGTGTCCCCCCCCACATTTACCTGGTGGCGCCGGGTCCTCCTCAGGGGGCAGCTCCTCACTGGGGAGCGGCTCTTCGGGGGGCAGCTCAGCGGGGGGAGGATCCTCATGGGAGGGGATGTTGGGGGCCAGCTCATCCGGGGGGGGCTCCTCCAGAAGTGGTTCATGAGAGGGAAACTTCTCAAGAGGTTTCTCGGGGGGCAGCTCCTTGGGGGGCAATTGCTCAAGGGGCAGCTCCGCAGGGGGGCACTCCTCAAGCAGGGATTTATCAGGGGGCAGCTCATTCAGGGCGGGGATTTCGGGGGGCAGCTCGCCCAAGAGGGGGATTCTGGGGGAGAGCTCGTCCAAGGGGCATATTTCAGGGGGCATTTCGGGGGGCAGCTCAAGGGAAGGCTCACTGGGAGGCAGCTCCTCCAGGGGGGGTCTGTCAGTGGGGGCCTCATCAAGGGCTGGTTGCTCAAGGGACAGCTCCTCATGGGGTGGCTCAATGGGGGGCAGCACAAGAGAAGGGGCCTCCTCAGGGGGCTGTACGTCAGGGGGGGGCTGCACATCAGGGGGGGGCTGCACTTCAGGGGGGGGCTGCACATCAGGGGGGGGCTGCACATCAGGGGGGGGCTGCACGTCATGGGGCAGTTCATCGGGGGGCACCTCCACAGAGGTCAGCTCGCCAGGAGGGGCCCCGCCATCGCCTGGGGGTCCCTCTTTGGGGTGCCCCCCTTCCTGCGCCTCCTCACTGCACCCCACAGGCTCAGGCTCAGGGGTGGGGCCAGGCACGTCCGTCACCTCACTGCGCTCGGGGAACACCAACCTGCATGGGGGGCACAAGGTGAGGGGTGCAGGGCTCAGCCCCCCCAGCCCCAGCACCCCCCATGCACACTCACGTCAGGGCGGGGGGCTCCGGTGCGGTCCCTGGGGCCCCACTGGCGGCTCGGTGCTCGTGGCAGCTCTCGCACACCGAGAAGCCCCGGTACCAGCGGGAGCCTGGCTCCAGGGCCGCCGCGCGCCGCCCACACTCCGAGCACACCCGGCAGCTCTGGGGGGCAAACAGAGACCTGTTATGGGGTGCAGGGGGCACCAGCACCCCCTGAGCCCCCCATAGTGAAACCAGGACCCACCGTGCACTTCCAGGAGGCGGGGGGGGGGCCCTCATCAGCCGGCTCCATGCAGGACGTGTGGCAGCCCTTGTCACAGCCCTCGCACACGAGCAGCTTGGAGTCGTCACCACGCTGCCTGCGGGGTGCAGGGGGGCGTAAGGGTGGTGACCCCCCACCATGCACCCCTCGTTCTGTGTGTATATGGGGACGGGGCTCACCTGCAGGCCTGGCACACTCTGCACTGGGGGCACTGCCACCCCGAGCGCTTGCTAGGGGTAAGGGTGACGTCCAGGCAGCGCCCGTGGTAATGCTGCCCGCAGCCGGTGCAGAGCACCAGGTCCCGCAGGTCCCCCGGCCCCGCGCACACCGGGCACCGCACGTCCTCTGCACAGAGACAAAGGGGGATCAGGGGCACCCCACACCGGGCTCTGGCCCCCAGGACACCCCCAATGCAGGGGGGGGTCCACCAGCTCCACACGCACCCATCTGCAGCGCCTCAGCCACATGCTCGGGACACAGGAGCCGCAGGGTCTCCATGGACTGGAAGCAGCCGCTGGCGGCAGCACAGGGGAAGTGGTAGAGGCGGCGGCAGGCGCTGGCCCGGCACGGGATGGTGGCCCCCCGCCGCCGGCAGTGTTCACATTGCTGCGGGCACAGAGCCCCGGGGGGGTCACCACCGGGGCCAGGGCAGCCCCCACCGGGGCCCCCACCACCACCCCAGGTCCAGGTACCTGTGAGATCCCTGAGAAAACAGCTTTGTCCACAGCTCCCAGCTCCTGCTCTGTGCCACCCGCCCAGGCTGCACAGCAGCGATGCACCCAGCAGTGCCCTGCGGGGAGCAGGCGTCAGCACCAGGCGTGGGACACGGGGACAACAGAATGGGTACACTGGGAATGATGGGATGGGGATGTAGGGAACAGTGGGATGGGTACACTGGGAATGATGGGACGGGGATGTAGTAAACAGTAGGATAGGGACACTGGGAATGATGGGATGGGGATGCAGAGAACAGCAGGATAGGGACACTGGGAATGATGGGATGGGAATGTAGGGAGCAGTGGGATGGGGACACTGGGAATGATGGGGATGGGGATGTAGGGAGCAGTGGGATGGGGACGCTGGCACCACGGCCACGCTCACCCGTAGGCTCGAAGAGCTGTGCCAGCATCACCCCCTCCGAGAAGCCGACCTGGGCCGCGTCGTCCCCCAGCAGCTCAGGCTCCAGCTCTGGGGGTCCCTGCTCAGGCCCCTCGGGGGGCTCGTGCCCCCCCAGCCGCTGGCGCCAGTCAGGTGCGGGCTCAAAGCGCTGCAGCTCCCGCTGCCCATGCGGGCTCCAGTCCCCACAGTTGCAGAGAGCGCAGCGGCGTGGGGGGGAGCTGCGAGAGGTGAGCATGGGGGTGGGTCAGGAGCACTGGGACCTCCCCCCTCAGCTCCGGGTCACTCCCTGACCCCCCCCTCACCTGCTGGCCTGGGGCAATCCCTGCGTGTCCGTGCCCTCCGGCTCCGGCCCCACAGAGGCTCCTTCGGGGGGTTTCAGGGGGTCCCCCTCGGCGCTGCCCATCTCCTCCGTGGCCACGGCCCCTTCGGCTGGGGGGGGCAGGTGTCAGTGCCCATGGCGGCAGACACGGCACCAAACCCACCCCCAGCATCCCCATTCCCAGCCTGCGCTCACCCGGCGTGGCCGCGTCCTTCTCCTCACTGGGCGGCTGCTGCTCGTCCATTCTGCCTCCGGCGTCCCTCGAGGGGGGGCCCGCGGCTGCGATGGGGACAGAGCCATCAGGGACCCCCCCACAACGCCCCCAGCCCAAGGGACAGGGTAGGTCCCCACTGAATGTGGGGATCTCAGTGGAGCAGAAGCATCACTCCCCATGCAGATCATGGGCTCTACGGGTGGTCCCCCACCCCTCCAGCCCCCTAAGTCCCCCCCATAGCCCACAGTTCCCCCACTGAAGCTGCATGGGAACGGCATGACCCCAATTAAACCCAAGGGGGAGGTTCCATGGAGCACCAGCCCCCAAGGTACCACCGGGACCCCCCATGGCAGCTCAGAGGGGTCACAACCAGGACACCCCCCTTCCTCCCACAGCAGGACTTGGGGTGCAGGACGAATGCAGGTGCCCAGGACCCCCCCCGCAGCAGCCGCCTGCGGCTCAGTTTCCCCACACGCTCCCAAAGGGGGTGCAAGGGGGGGGGTCACCCACAAGCATTGACCCACCGGGGCTCCACAGACACCCCAAAACGAGGAGGGAACACGGCAAAGGGGACCCCAAACCGGGCAGCATCGGGGGTTCCGGGCCCCCCCCAACCCCAGAACATCACGAACGGGCCCGCGATGGGGCAGCCCCCGGACCCCAGCGCTCGGAGCGGGGTCCCTGTCGCGGCGCCGCCACTCCACGAACCCCCGCCCCCGGCGATCCCGGGAGGGGGTTAAGGCCTCCCGGGGCCGCTGCGCCCTCCCCGGAAGGGCTCCGACGTGCACCGGGGCCGGGGAGGTGGGGGGGGGGCGGTGGAGGGGCCCGGCCGGGCCTGCCCGCCCCCCCGGGGGGCTGCAGCACCGAGCTGGACGCCACTCACCCGCTCCAGAGCCCCCGCCCCGCCTCCCGCCGCTCCCGGTACAACCGGGCCCTCCCGGGGGGCCGAGCGAGCCAGGCCCGCTGCCCCGGCCCACCGCGGCCTACCCGGGCTCCAGGACCCCGCAGCACGGGGCCGAGCCGGGCCTCGGGCTCAGGCCGGAGCCGCACCGGCTCCGCGGGCGGTACCGGCGCCGGTAGCGGACACAAAGGGAGCCGGGGGCCGCGCTCCGGGCCCGGGGAGGCCTGGCCGGGCGGCGGCGGCGCGGCCCGGGGCCGAGTGCGGGGCCTCCCCCCTTGCGGGGCCGCTGGGGCCCGGTCCCGACCGCGCGGGAGCCCCCTCAGGGCCGCCCCCCGTCCCCCGCCCGGCGCTTACCCCCGCGGCCGCCCTACGCCGACGGGCCTCGGGGCGCGGGGCGGACGGTGCTCCCCGGCGCGGCCATTTCCAGAGGAAAGTAGGTCCCGCCGCCCGCCCCCCGCCCCGCCCCGCCCGCCCCCGCCCGCCCCACCGGGGCCGCCGCGCTGCGCCCCCGGGGCCCGCTGCCGGGGCAGAGGCGGGAGGGGGGGGCGCCGCGCCCGCACTACTTAGCGGCGGGGGCTCGGGCGGAGGGAGACGTTGCGCGGCCGGAGCTGCGCGGCCGCGGAGGGGAGGGAGGGGTGTGTGACGGCGAAGGCCGCAGCGCACGCTGCCGGGAGGGAGGGATCCCTCCGCCACGTTTAACCCCGGCGGCGCCGGGGCGGGCGACGCGCACGTGGGCACGGCGGGGCGGAACCGGGCACGGGACAGGCCACGCCCCCCTAGCACCCCCCATCCCCCCCCGTGAACCGGGGCCGGAGGGAGGGGCCGAGTCCCGTGACACCGGTGCTGCTCTCGCGCTCCCCCCCCCCCCCCCCCGACTGCCATAAGTCCCTCCCGGTACCGGGCGTCTGGGGCCACGCACACGGGGAGCCCCACGGGCGCCCCCCAGCGGGGGGGAGGACCCACTCGGTCACCCGCTGCCCTGGGACCCGAGGTGGGCACCGAAGGCAGGTACGGCCTCGGAAAGGCAGCTCTGGAGCTGGGGGGGTCTTTGGCTTGCCGCCTATGGCACCTCCTCGCCCCCCATCATTAAGTGGCAGGAACTGGCCTGGCTGGGTGCTGATAACCCACATGGGTACCGCAGCCCCCCCCCCCGCAGCCCAGGCTGCAGGTTGCGGGGTACAGAGCTGCAGAGCACCCCTCCCGGTGGGGAGGATACTGAGCCCCATTCAGGCCCAATGCTTAGGTGCAGGAGGGTCCCCACATGCTCCCTCACCCGCTGCACCCCGGGGGGGAGCAGCCCCCCTCAGACCAGGTTCGGAGGGGGGGTCACAGCCAAAACAAAGTTTAATTGTTCCAGCCCCGCAGCCGCGACTGCCCCAAGCCCGGCAGGACCAGCCTGCGGCCCCACGCCGGGGCAGCACCCACAGTCACCCAGTGCCCAGTGTATGGGAGGGATGCGGACCCCTGCCCCACACCCAGCCCTTTGTGCATCCTAGAGTCTGTGCAAAGTGAGGGGTCCCATAGCACAAAGTGGGACGAGGTGGCCCCAGAGCCCTTGTGCCGTGGTAGGGGGGAAGGTCCCACAGGGGTATCACATCAGGCAGCAGCCAGTAGTGGATCTGCCGTAAGCGTTGTCCACTCGGTCGATCTCCTCGATGATCTTCAAGAAGATGCCCTGGGTCACCTGGAGAAAAGGGGACACATCAGCCCCAGCGCTGCGGGGACCCAGCCCCGGGTACGGGCACGGCCTCCCCTGGCCCAGACCTGGCTCTCTTTGGCCGAGGACTCAAGGAATATTGCCCCCCAGGACTCCGCCAGCTTCTTCCCTTCATCTGTCTTCACTTCCCGGCAGCTGACACGGCAGAGGGCGGGTGGGATGGCACCGGCTCCTTAGGGAGGGGGGACAGAGGGATGGGGCTCCCAGAGCCCCCCCTTACCTCTGCAGGGACAGGTCCGCCTTGTTCCCCACCAGCACTACAGGCATGCTGTGGGCATGGGGAGGGTGAGAGGCCAGCCCAGCCTGAACACCCCCTAACCCCAGGAGGGGCAGCACCTACCGCGTCTTCCCCCGGCTCTCATAGAGCTTGTTGTGAAGGGTCTTCACCACCTGGAAGCTGTGGAGAAGATGGGGAGATCCAGGCACTGCCCCCCACCAGTGTCATCCCCCTCCCGAGGGGGTGCATGTCCTCCCCTCACCTCCGCAGGGACGTCACCGAGTACACCAGGACGTAGCCGTGGATGCCGATGATGAAGGAGTGGGGCAGGATGCTGTACTCGTCCTGGGAAGGGCAGAGCCCAGAGTCGGGGGGAATCAAGGTCCAGCAGCCTCGAACCCCCCCGGACCCCCCAGCTCTCAGCGTTACCTGCCCGGCCGTGTCCACCAGCTGGAGCTGGAACTCATCCTTGCCCACCACCACCATCTTGTTGTAGGCTGCGGAGGTGGCACCAGGTTAACGGGGCTCCCTGGGACCACTTCTCCTTCATCCCCACACTCCGAGGGTGCCTCAGCCCCCAGCACAAGGCTTTGAGGCACAATCCACAAGTGGGGACACATCAGTCCCCACCAGCCGCGACCCCACGGGGGCAGCGGGGAGGGGAGGACCCCCCCGCCATGTGCACTTACTGCTCTCCACCGTGGGCTCGTAGCACTCCACGAACTTCCCTTCCAGGAACTGATGGGCCAGGGAGGTTTTGCCTGGACGGGGGGGACGGACAAGCACAGGGCTGGGGAAGGGGTGGGGGAGTCGGGGGGCTCCCGAGGGGGGGTGTTTGGGCTAAGCACGGCCTCACAACCCCAGCGTGGGGCAGGGACCCACCGTGCTCTGACCTCGTGGCTGCGGGAAGCACTCACGGAGCCCGCTACAGACCCCCGGCCCACCCCCGTACCCTGGGGGCAGCCCCGCTCCCCATCACCCCAGGCAGGGTCCCCCCGTGGGGTGCAGCCCGCCCCGCGCCCCCCCGGCCCGCACTGACCCACGGCGCGATACCCCAGGATGAGCACTTTGCGGTGGCGAACCAGCGGCATGGCCACAGCCGCGCCTGGGAGGGGGGGACCGGGGGGAACGCGGGCGGGCGCGGAAACCAGCGTTATAAACCACCCGCCGCGACGCGGGGAGGCGGTGCCGCCACCAATACACTGGCGGCTCCACGTGACCACAACACCGCCCGCCCGCCCGCTCCCATTGGCCAGACGAAGGAGAAGGGGGCGGGGCCTGCAGGCCGCGCGGCGCGCTGGGGCTCCATTCATGAAAACGGGAGGGAACGGCCGGAGCCACGTGGTGGCCGCACACGCGTCCTGTGCCGTGGGGATGCTCAGCCACAGGGACCCCCATCCCCAGGGGCTCCACGGGGGGTACCCCCGTCCGCCACAGGACCCCATGGCCCTGGAATGCCGCAGCTCACCGGGATTCCCAGACACACACACCCCAGTCCCAGGCAGGGTTCCACGAGGGCCATAGAGTCTCTTTATTTACCCAAAGAATTAAATAGCAGGATTCTCTGTTCCTGACACAGTCGTGGTTAAGAGCGGGCCGGCCCTGCCCCGCTGCGCGGGCGGGAGCGTTTATATTACCATTTATAAATAGAAAAATAGACCTCTCAAGCGGGGCGGGTTAGCGGTTAGCAGGGTTAGAGCTGGGCCCGGCACCCCTCTGGTGGATTCGGCACCCCCCGGGTGGATCCGGCGTCCCCCGGGCTGGATTCGGCATCACGAGGGCTGGATTCAGCATTTCCCGGACTGGATTCGGCATTCCCCGGACCGGATTCGGCATCCCCCGGGCTGGATCCAGCCCTGGGGCAGGGTCTGGTGGTGCCCAGCCTGGGCTCGACAGGCAGCAGCCCCAGCCACAGTGGTTAATAAAGCAATAAATAGCAGGGGAGCACACAGGGTCCTATGTTCAGGGACCAGGCAGTGCTGCAGGGGGGCTCCGGGATACAGGAAATGGCTGAGCCCAGGTCCTTGGGCCACCCCATAACGCCCCATCCCAGGGACCCTGTCCCCAGCTGAGCTGAGGGCACCCCAACCTCCCCACAGGGCCGGCGGTACCCCTATCGCTCCTCCCTGGGTTCAAGGAGGGGCCAGGCTGGAGCCCCCATTTCCAGTGTGTAGCGTGATCTGCAGCGCAATGACTGGGGGGGGCTGGGACCCCCTATACCTGCAGGGCCTCGTGGCCCAGCACTCCCCCAGCCAGGCGGTAGAGCAGGCGGGAGTACCAGTGCATCCCGGCCTCTGGCACCGTCCCGTTCCCAGCCTCGGCGCGCATCGGCAGCAGCGAGAGGAGCCCGTGGAAGAGGCGGAGCGGGGCGAAGGCGCAGTGGGCCCAGCGGTGGCTCTCCAGGACGGCGTAGCAGGATGCCAGCACCCCATTGACCAGCAGGGTCCCGTGGGAGGTGAGCGGGGCGAAGACCCCGACGCCGTCCTCCCTTGAGACCCGCAGCACCCGCGCAGGGCGCAGACCCTGCCCGCCAGCCCCATGGGCCAGCACCGCGTCCCCGGGGCGCACACGGCGGGCAAAGACGGGCAGGAAGGTGGCGTTGGCCGCTCCCCGGGCCGCAAAAACGAGGTGGGATGGGGTGAGGAGCAGCCGGCGTGCGGGGCTGGCCGTTTCGATGGCCACAAAGGAGGCGCGTTGGTCCGGGTCGCGGTCAAGGAAGAGCAGAACCTCGGTGGGCACCAGGCGCCCACCCGGCTCCGCACCCAGGACCCAGTCGCCCTGGCGCAGGTCGGCCAAGCCCCGGCGCTCGCCACTCTGCAGCGTCACGGTGGCGTGGCCTGGGAAGCAGCCCCCGGTGCGGACGGCCAGCGAGTTATCTGGGTGGGTGGGGAAAGCCGTGGGTGCCCTGTCCGCGGCCACCTCCACCTCCACAAGGGAAATGGCCACGAATGGAGCCACCAACCCCCCGTCCCCAAAACCACCCCCGGAACAAAGCCGGTATTTTCCGAACACCCCCAGTTCCTGCGCGGCTCCCGGGGCGCTGCAGGGCCCCTTTGTCCGCCCCGCACTGACGCCCTTTGTTCGGGGCTGGCAACGGTGACATTTACGGGCACTTTCACTTTCTGTCGATTGTCATTTCTGGGCCGGATGGGGGTTGGCGGCTGGAGCGGCTGCGGGGCTGTGGGACTGGGAGCTGTGGGGCTGGGAGCAGTGGGGCTGCAGGGCTGGGAGCAGTGGGGCTGCAGGGCTGGGAGCTGTGGGGCTGGGAGCTGTGGGGCTGAGGAGCTGAGAGCAGTGGGGCTGCAGGCTGGGGGCCAGACATGGGCTGAACCCACTGGTGCTAGACACAAACTGGAGCAAGGCTGCATCCCACATGGATCCAGGATGCCAAGGGGGAGCAGAGGATGCTGAAGGGCTGTGATGCTAATGGTGATGGCAGCCCCCCTACCCATGTGGTACCTGCTCTAACGGAGACGTGGATGTGCGCCTTGGACTCGTAGTAGACCCAGTCGAAGCCGGCCTCCACAGCCAGGCGCGCCAGCATGCCATACTTGTCCCGGTCCCGGTCGGAGGTGGTGATGTCCAGCGCCCGGCCCTCATAGTGCAGGGAGTCAGGGAGGTGGTGCCCGTCCTCATCCCAGCCCTCTGTCACCCGCAGCTTCACCCCAGGCCACATGTTCATCACCGCGATGGCCAAAGAGTTCACCCGCTCCTTGCAGCGCTGCCAGGGGGACCAGCACTAGTGTCACCCCCGGCCCCTGGCAGTGCCAGGTACCACACACACAGATGGACACCAGGCCTGCAGAGGCCTGGGGAGAGCTCGAATGGGCCTCCATAGGCGCAGAAAGGGGCACAGCCGAGATGCCCTCCCCCCACCAGGGTGCGGGTTGAACGTTAACGTGCCCCGCGGTCCCGTGGTATGCAGGCAGCTGGGCAGAACGGACAGGGGACCGGGACGGGGACCAGAATGGTGTCACCTTCCCCGCAGCACTGACCGTGACTGATTAACCCGGGGAGGGCTGTGGGGCAGAGATGGGGCTGCAGCAGACCCTGAACCGTGCCTGAGTCCCGGAGCAGCACTGTGGGGAGCTCAGAGCTGGCTTGGGGGGGGAGCTGTACCGGGGGGCTGGAACCCCAGTGCCCAGAGCTGGGGTGACGGTGGGGGCTCCCGGGCAGCACTGACGTGGGCAGTGGGGCTCGGAGCTCCCCCGGTCTGGTGAGGTCAGAGCGTCCCTTCTCGCCCCGGTGCCCCCCGCTCCCCCGTGCAACAAAGCAGCTCCCGGGAGCGCGGGGCCGGGGGGGCGGCAGCGGCGGGGGGGCAGGAATGTACCCGGCCCGGCCCGGCCCGGCGACAATGGGCTCCTTCCAGCCCGAAGCTGACCTCAGACTCCGGGAATGCCGGAGTGGCCACAAAGGGCCCTTTCAACCGCCCGCACCACGGGGCGGCCCCGCGCCCCGGCCCCGCCGCCCCGGCCCGCGGGAGCCGCCGCCGCCTGGACCACTCGCAGCATCCCCCGTCTCCACGGCGACCGCGGAGCCGCCCCTCGCCATGGCAACCGTGAGCATCCCGGCGGGGCGAGGCGCGGAGCATCCCGGGCTCTCGGCGCGCTGGATTCCCCTCACTCCGCCCCGGGCACACTGGTACCGGGGCCGCCCCCTCCCTTCTGCCCGCCCCACCGGCACCGCCCCGTTAATCCCCGACGGCGGTTCATTAATGCCCAACGCGGTGTGACCGCACCATCGTCCCGGGCCGCCGGTGCTGCCGGCCCCGGGGAGGGCCGGACCCTGCACCCCAGGAGATCGGTGCCGCCAGGGGAGGGGCGCTTCGCTCCCGCCCGCCTCCCAGCCGCCTCCACGACCCCGTCCCCCCGGGAGTGAGGCCGGGCGGGACCGGGCGCAGCCCTCACCTCGGTCATGAGCCGGTCCGCGCCCGTGTTCTCCTCGTCCTTGAAGATGATGTCGGGGTTGTAGTTGGGCACCAGGTCCCTGAAGCGCTCCGAGCCCCGCAGCACTTTGCCCTCCGCCTTCCCGCTCGCCCCCAGTGTCTGCTCTGGCACGTTGGGCACGAACTGCTTGTAGAGCAGCGGCGAGAGCTGCCGCCTCCCCAGCCGCCGCCGCCCCACCGGGCCCCGGCCGGGCCCGCAGCCCAGCGCCGGTGCGGTCAGCAGGCAGGCGGCGAGGCCGAGCAGGCCGAGGGCGAGCGGGCTCCTCCGGGGCATCCCGGCCACCGGCCCCTGCTGCCGCCACCGGCCCCGCTCAGTCGCCGGGGGCACGGGCGGCCGGGGCGGGCATGGTCCCGCTGCGGCGGCCCCGGGGCTTTTAGAGGGTCGCGATGCCAGGGGCGGGTCGGCGCCGTTTCCTTCTCACACCCACGGCCCAGTCGCCGCTGCGGGATCTGCGGCCGCCCGGGACGATTGACCCCCCCCACCGGTGCCGCCACCCACTGGGGGCGCAGCACCCGGGCACCGGGACGGCCCCCCCGCAGCCGGCTCCGCACCCACGGGCCCGGCACCCGCTCGCCTGGCGCCTCACCCGGTTCCGGGGACCCCTCGACACAGCCCGAACCCCGGGGAACGCGCTCCTCCCGCTGCGCCCCTGTATCGGGCACCAGGCACCGGCTCCCCGCACCCCGGACTCGCCTCCTCTCCCTGTCTGAACCCTGCGGTCCGGTAGCGGCTCCCCTCTCCACTCCCCGCACGGCGCTCCGGTACCGGGACTCCCTTATTCCGGTCCCAACGCGGCGCTTCTGGTCCCGGGACCCTTTTCCTATCCTGCCACAGCCTCTCGGGACCGGGGACCCCCCTCTCCTGGCGCCGGCCCCGGTCCCGGCCGCTCCTCTCACCGGGGACACCCGTTATTCTAACGCTGCACCGCCGGTACAGGCACCTGCTCCGTCCCCTGGCACAGCGCCGCTCCTGGGACCCGCTTCCTGGCAATAGCCCTGTCCCGCCTGTTCAGTCCGACCCCCGGTACCGGTGCCCGCTCCTGGCCGAGCCCTGGTACCGGCTCCCCTGGGTGCCGGTCTGCACCGAGCACTGCCCCGGCCGGGCTGTCCCCACCTGCGACCGCTCGGCTCCGGCCTTGGGCAGCCCCGCCTCGGACCCGGCCCCCGGGAGCGGCGGCAACGGCGGCCACATCCCCCGGGGCCGCCCCCGCCGCGCTGCCCTGCCCCGCACGGCCCCTCCGTGCCCCGGGTCCCACGCCGGGACAGGGCTCGAAGGGGATGGAGACACCCCCGGGGCTGGGACTGTGCTCTCCCGGGAACGGGGACACCTCCAGAAGCAGGGCCCCCCCGCGCCAGGACCGGGAGCTCCTCGGGGCTGGGTTCGTGGCCCCCAGCATCCCCCAACACCCCGCAGAAGCACCCAAAGATGCCGGGACCCCGTCGAGGGCAGGAGGCAGCAGCGGGGTGGTGGAGGGTTGGGAAGGGGCCGGCGAGGGGTGGGCCCGGTCCCCCGCGGCTGCCCCGGTGCCAGCTCGGGGTGACTGGGAGGGGAGCAGGTCGCAGGGAAATCGCGGGCACCGATGGCCTCATTTCCTGCAATATAAAGCAGGCTTCCTGCACTTCCTGCCCGGCCCCGCTTGGGTGGGGGGGGCGCGGGGGTGTCCGGACCCCCCAGCCCCGCGGGGGGGGTCGCTCTGGCTCGGCCCCAGCCGGGGCAGGAATGGGGGGGGGGGAGCCAGTTCCTGGGGCAGTTTCCGCTCCCACTGCACGACCCCCCCCACCCCAGGGGAACAGGGACTGACCCCCCCCGGGCCCCTCAGACCCTCTCTGCCCGCATCCCAAAGCACTCAGCTCCCCCCAAGGCTGCTGCTCCCAACTTCAGCCCTACCTCGAAGGAGCTCCTTAACCCCAGCCATATTGAGGGAGCATGGGCAGGATTGGGACCCCCCCACGGGCAGCCCCCCCCCCCACGGACTCAGGGTAAATAAACCCCTTCAAATGCAGGTATTTCTATATAAAAAAAGAGACTATTGCTCCAACCAAGTTCGATGGTAACAGAGACCTGACAGACTCATCATACCGGGGGGGTTCACCCCCAGCCCTTCTCCTCCCTGGCCTGGAGGTGGGGCCAACCAGTGTCCCCCCCCCCAGTGTGACACGGGGTGACTCTGGGCATGGAGGGACCACGGACCCCCCCATAGTGACTCTATGATGCTTTTACATGAGGTACGTAAATGGGACGGGGGGAGCTGCTGCCAGCGCAGCTCCAGGGCGGGCTGTGACAAGGACACGGCTCAAGGCCAAGGCTCAGCAGCGCAGCTGGAAACGGGCAGCTCCTCCCCGCAGAGCCTCAGCTCTCCCCGGGGGGGGCTCCAATGTCCCTGAAGCACCATTGGGACCATGCAGAGGGTGGCACGTCCCTGTCCCCAGCTCTAGCAGGGCCGGGTGAGGCGCCGGGAGCACGGCATAGGCAGAGGCAGCTTGTGCAGACCTGCGCAGAGTGAGAGGGTGAGAGTCGGCGGGGCGGGGGCAGGGCACAACTCCCACCCCAGCCCCATGTGTCCCCCTCACCGAAGGCGCGGATGAGCTCGGCCTGGACGGCCCAGGACACCCTCTTGACCAGGCAGAGGGTGGTGAGAGCCGCGAAGCCCATGTTGTACAGGAACACGATGTAGAAGTTCCCCAACCAGTTGAAGCGGCCAAAGTCCCCCAGGAGGTCGAACCGGGTGATCCCTGCGTGGGGGGTGCAGTCAGGGCAGGTGGGGACACCCAGGACTGGGATCTCCCTGGTTCCCTCCATGGGACTCACCCAGTGTCCTGGAGAAGATGGGCAGGGCCGAGCTGAGCACCAGCAGCGAGACGCAGTTCCCAATGATCTGCGGGGGGGAAAGGAGTGTTCAGGGGGGACAGTGCTGGGGAATGCAGACCCCAGTGCTGGAGCCCCATAGGGGCTCTGCACCTATGGTATCTGGATGGGGACACACACACAAAGCACAGGGTTCCCACCTTGGGGAGGGGGGTGTCCTGGCGCACCGGGAGCAGGCGGGTGAACAGGGGAGAGCTGTAGAAGCCCACAACGGAGGAGACCATCAGGTATCTGTGAGGGGTGTTAAGGAGGAGAACGGGGAACCATGGGGACAGCGCTGGGGCCACAAGTGCCCGCTGGAAGGATACAGGATGAGGATGACCTGGAGGGCAGCTCCAAAGGAGCCGAAGATGGAGAAGGAGACCTGGCCCAGGGAGGCATCCTGCTGGGAGAGGAGGTTGTGAGAGTGATCCCATGGGACACACTGGTCTCCATCCCATCCCCTCGCCCAAGTACCTGGATGCCCCGTGGCATCGCGGCATCATCCAGCAGCAGCTCCAGGACGTGGAAGCAGACGATGAGCACAGAGGTGCCCTGAGAAGAGCAGGGAGGGGTTGAGGGTGGTTGAGGGCGACCAGGATGAGCTCCAGCTCCCCTGGTGCACAGGGACACTCACAGTCAACGCCAGGAGGCCCAGCATGGCCAGGGGGTAGCCCAGGTTCCTCTGCCAGGGCGATGCTCGGCGCCGCAGCTCTGGGGGAGGGATATGAGAGGGGTGAGACGGGAGCACAAACCCCAGCTCAGGGCAGCAGATTGATGGGTGCCAGTACAGGGGGTTACAGTTCCCATCCTCTCAGGGAACCGTTGCTCCCAGTGCCAAGCTGGAGGGAGCTGGTTCTCCCCCAGGCTCCTCACCCAGCTTCCTCCTTTTGCTCCGGATGATGAAGAGCTGCTTTTGCAGCAGCTCCACGTTCAAGTTGAGCCAGCAGGAAGCTCTGCCTGCCAGGGAGGAGATGCTGAGGGGCTGGAGAGCAGAGGGGCCCTCGTCCACGCTGAGAGCTCCCCCTCAGGTCGGTATCAGTGCTGGGCACTCACCAGAGCAGATCCTGCGGGACACAGTGGCTTCCTCCAGCCTTGTGCAGCTCAACTGCTCGTCCAGGTCTTCCAGGAGCTGGGGATGGGTGAGGAGCCCATGAGCAGTAGGCAGGAGGGGGTTGAGTGCACCTTGCACCCAGGATGTGGGACCAGGCATCCCCAGGGGGTCACAACACCTTACCCAGGGCTTCACCAGCAGCTGCCCCATGACAGTAAACATGGTGGAGAGGCCAAAGGGGGTGCACACTGCAGTGAAAGGAGAGCATGAGGGGGGTCCCAGCATTATACCCCTCCCTCCACCCCCAGAACAGGCCGGGATAAGGGCTGGACCCTGCAAACAGCCAGGCACCCATGGGACCAGCTCCCAGCATAGGACAAGCCACATCTCAGGACTCACGCAGCAGCAGCAGCACCCCAAAGAGCGAGATGCAGGAGTAGAGGTAGGGCAGGTAGTATTCCCAGAGGTCTGTGGACATGGCAGGGTCAGGCCAGCAGCACGAGGAATCCTTTCCTCCCTTCAAGGCCTGATCCTGCCCTGCTGGAGCTCCATGAGCCCCAGAGCACCCTGGCTGCACCCACCATAGAGTGACTGGCGACTGGCTGCGTTGTTGCCCGTGATGGCAGAGGCCACCCAGACCATGCCCAGCACCAGCAGCGTCAACAGCAGCAGCACCACCGAGGTCTCGTACACCCTGGCCATGATGCCCTGTGGAAGCAGGGTTAGTGGGCAGCCGGGACAGGGGAGGACAAGGGGGGACACCACACCCACCTTCTTGGATCCTGCAAAGCCCTCGGACTCTGTGAAGAAGTAGGCAAAGGGCATGAGGAAGACAAGGGACAGGTTAGAGAAGAGGAACACCAAGTTCCAGAGGCCTGGAGAAGAAGACGACAAAGAGTGGGGTGAGCTCCTGGGACAGCAGACCCTGCCCCACAGCCGTTGGGGCATCCTGCAGCCACCCTGTGCACCCACCATGGACAAGGGACCCATTGAGCCACTGGATGTAATAGTTGCGGGGGAATGAGAGCAGCACCTCATTGCTGATGATGGAGAAGGGCAGGAGGAGGACAGCGCCCAGTGCCACAGCCAGGGTGAAGGTGCAGAGCCCCAGCCTGCGGGAGGGACCAACATCATCTCCCGTGGTCATTGGACACCACAGGATGGCGGGACCTGATATCCTGGCTCAGGAGGAAGCATTGGATGGGCAAGAACTTACGCGATCCTGTTGACAGCAGCATCCTCATCATTGTGCTCTGAAGAGGGGAACATCCCAAATCATTTGGGCTGGGGGAGGCTTCCCTCCTGCCCATCCCAGTGCTGCAGAAACCCTCTTGGGGTGGGTCTGGGCTCTGCTCCTGTCCCATTGCACCCGGGGGTGATGGAGGAACAAGCCCTGGGGAGGCTGAACACAGCTCCAGCAGCTCCCACCCTCCTACCTGCTGTGAAGTCCGTGTGCTTCTTGAAGTGGGTTATAATGAAGTGGCAGAGGACGTAGAGGCTGGTGAAGAGCAGAGTGCAGATCTGTAGGCAGAGGAGTGCAGGCAGTGCACGCAGGGATGGGGGCTCACCCATGGGTGCCCACAGGCTGCCACAGCACCCACACCGGGGGACTCAGGACAAGCTGGAGCCCATAGCTCCCACCCCGCCGGCTCCAGCGTTGTAGAAGCAGCCTTGAAGCAGGCGCCAAGGCCGCTGCAGTAGTGCTGCTGCCCCCGCTCGTGGTGTGCGGGGAACGCGGTGACCTTTCATCCTGGCTGGTACGCGGCAGCGCGGGGAAAGGTCTCCCGAACCCACCACCTTGGCACGGGTGGAGCAGGGCACCCACAGCACCGCTGCTGAGGGCACAGGGAGCCCCAGGAGGTGGCCCAGTCCAGAGGGTCCTCCCATCCCTGCTTGCACCCAGGGACCCCCAAGGCCTCCTGCACCCAGGGAGGTCGGGCCGGATGAGCTTCATGCTGGCTGTGCTGAACCAGGGGTTCCTCAGTGTGGGTTTGGGGATCTCCCGGCCAAGGTGCTCCCTGACACACAGCATCCTGGAGGAGCCTCAGGACACACTGGGCACAGGACACCCGTGTCATCCCCATCCCAGATCCCGTGGCAGCAGAGCAGAACCTGAGACACAGGCCTGGCCTCCCTGCATTGTGCCCATGTTTTGGGGAAGCTCCACAGGCCTCCTTCGTGGTGACATCAAGTGTTGGCCCGGGGGCAGTGACAGAGGCAGGGGCCTGGCCCAGGTCTAACACACCGCACCCTGGCAATCTCCCAGGGGCTCTCCGGTGGGGCAGGCATGGCCCAGCACCGGGGCTCCAGCCCGGAGGAACTTCAGTGCCTGCAGGACAGGGCCAATAGAGAGGTCGCACCAGGGTGTAAGGCCATGGCCCAGCCCCAGGACCCGCTATCCGTGGGGCAGACGGCAGCCCACTGTGCTCTGGCACCGATAAGGGCAGGGTGCGGGGTACAGCTCTGGCAAAGCCGCAGAGCTGCCGCCCTTCCAAAGCGGGGGACCCCGTGCTCCCAGAGCCTACCCGCAGCTCCCTGCCACACCGGGCCCATTCCCGCGGCCCTCACCGCGGAGCCCCGGTACTCACGATGCACTCGCGGATCCGCTCATGGAAGAGCTGCTCCTGCAGGGCCAGTGCGTCCTGCTCCGTAGAGGCCATGCTGTGGTCGCATGGCCGGGCCAGCGGCGGCGAGACCCGACGGGCCGGGCCCAGCAGCGGCGGGAGGTGCTACCGTTGTTACCCTGGGAAGAGCCCCGCCTGACCCCACCCCTCACGTCCGGTACCCCGCTACAATGTATCCGCGCCTCCACGGCCCGAAGGAGCCCCGCCCCTTCGCTCGGGGGAGTGAATGAAGCGCCGCTTATTGGTGGACAGCGGAGCAGAGCGCTCTGATAGGCTGAGGGGGGGCTGCTTTCCCACCCTTCGCTCCCACCCCGAGAGCAGCACCCGAACAGCCTCCAGGGCGCAGGGCCGGGGCTAATCCCCGGGGCAGCGCTGATCGCAGGCGGGTTAATCCCCTCCAGGGGACACCTTGAGCCAAGGCAGCTCTGGAGGGATCCCAGGGCAGCCTCTCCCCCCACAAAGCACCAAGGGAGAAGAGGGGTCTTCACCCCTCCAGGGAACATAAGGGCTATGCTGAGCACAGCATCCAGCAGGAGCCTCATCGTTCCCAGCGCCTGGCCAGGCACAGACAATAGGGACACTCTGTTCCCATGGGCCCGGGCCAGGAGCTGACACAGAGGGTTTGTATCCGACACAGGGGCAGCCTCTCTTAAAGCCTTTTATTCACAGACATGGTACAGACACATGGAAAATAGACATGATCACACTGGAGAACACGAGCCTGGAGCAGCGTGGGCCCCTCCTTTGCGGGGCTGGACCCCGCCCAGTGCACAAGGAAGCTGCAGTGTTTGAAGCAGACATTTTGTGGACATGCTACAGCAACAGAAGGAACCTGGCGCTCAGTATTCCTCCCCTTCCTCCTCTCCCTCCCCTTCCACAGAATCCACCCCCACCTCCTCGTAATCCTTCTCCAGTGCAGCCATGTCCTCCCGGGCCTCCGAGAACTCGCCCTCCTCCATGCCCTCCCCCACGTACCAGTGCACAAAGGCTCTCTTGGCATACATCAGGTCGAACTTGTGGTCCAGGCGGGCCCAGGCCTCGGCGATGGCTGTGGTGTTGCTCAGCATGCACACCGCGCGCTGCACCTTGGCCAGGTCCCCACCGGGCACCACTGTCGGGGGCTGGTAGTTGATGCCCACCTTGAAGCCGGTGGGGCACCAGTCCACGAACTGGATGCTACGCTTGGTCTTGATGGTGGCAATGGCAGCGTTGACATCCTTGGGCACCACGTCCCCACGGTACAGCAGGCAGCACGCCATGTACTTGCCGTGCCGCGGGTCACACTTCACCATCTGGTTGGCCGGCTCGAAGCAGGCATTGGTGATCTCGGCCACTGAGAGCTGCTCGTGGTAAGCCTTCTCAGCTGAGATGACAGGGGCGTAGGTGGCCAGAGGGAAGTGGATGCGGGGGTACGGCACCAGGTTGGTCTGGAACTCCGTCAGGTCGACATTCAGGGCCCCATCGAAGCGCAGGGAGGCCGTGATGGAGGACACAATCTGGCTGATGAGGCGGTTGAGGTTGGTGTAGGTGGGCCTCTCGATGTCCAGGTTGCGGCGGCAGATGTCATAGATGGCCTCGTTGTCCACCATGAAAGCACAGTCAGAGTGCTCCAGAGTGGTGTGGGTGGTGAGGATGGAGTTGTAGGGCTCCACCACGGCTGTGGAGACCTGTGGGGCCGGGTAGATGGAGAATTCCAGCTTGGACTTCTTGCCATAGTCGACAGAGAGGCGCTCCATGAGCAGGGAGGTGAAGCCGGAGCCAGTGCCACCTCCGAAGCTGTGAAAGACCAGGAAGCCCTGCAGCCCCGTGCACTGGTCAGCCTGGAAGAAGGGAAAAGAAAACAAGACTGATCCATCAGTAATAACAGGATTAAGTGGCCACCAAGTCACCCAGGATGGCCAATATTCACCTAAGGACCTCAGCTTTGGGGACTATTGGTTTGGGGACACTGCTCATAACCAGCTGGTCAAGAAAGAACAGAGATTCAAATAGAAACCTCCATGACCTTACTAAAAGGATGAAATAAGTTTCTCCTAAGAGTACAGATAAGCTGTATTTCCCCCATTGCATTCCTAGGGCAGCTCCACCTTCCTGTCTGCAGCTTGCAGGGTCCTGATGAAAGGGAACCACAGCCCAATGGGAGGGGAAGTGGCTGATCCCAGCCAGGTCAGTACCCACCAGCTTGCGGATGCGATCGAGGACCAGGTCGATGATCTCCTTCCCGATGGTGTAGTGCCCACGGGCGTAGTTGTTGGCCGCATCCTCCTTGCCCGTGATCAGCTGCTCGGGGTGGAAGAGCTGCCGGTACGTCCCCGTGCGCACCTCGTCTGCGGAGAGAGCCCGTTAGCGCCCGGCGGCCCGTGGAGCCCGGACCCCCCCCAGCCCTGGCCCACGCTCACCGATCACCGTGGGCTCCAGGTCCACGAAGACGGCGCGGGGCACGTGCTTGCCGGCGCCCGTCTCGCTGAAGAAGGTGTTGAAGGAGTCGTCCCCGCCGCCGATGGTCTTGTCACTGGGCATCTGCCCATCGGGCTGGATGCCGTGCTCCAGGCAGTACAGCTCCCAGCAGGCATTGCCGATCTGCACGCCCGCTTGGCCAACGTGGATGGAGATGCACTCGCGCTGCAGGGACACATTGGGGGGGGTCACAGTCATGCTCAGCCCCAACAGTGGCTGTGTCACAGCTTCAGAAGAGCCAGTTCAAAGCCAGAAGCTCACCATGGGATGGGTTTTAGGGGGTACTTTTATGTGTGGTGGAGGAGACCCAATACATGTTTGGGGTGAAATCGGAGCCACCATTTGGGCACCATCACCCGCATCAGGCCTCTGCCTGCTCCCAAATGGCGCAGGGAGGACATCTTACAACAGGGCCGGGGTGAGGCTGTGCCAGGAGGAAGAGGAGGAGGAAGTTCCCGGCGCAGCAGCAGGGAGGTGGCTGCACCCCGGGGGTCCCCATGGCCCCCCCCCTGTCAAGCACATTCCCGGCCACACCCTGTGCCCGCCACCTGCTCCCGGCATTCCAGCTGCCGGGGGGGGCCGTCTCCGCAGGAGCTGCGGGACAGGATTAGCCCCATGGGAGGTGCTTTGGGGGGGAACCAGACCCAGGAGCCGCTGCCGCCCCACGGGCGGGGGGTTCAGCGCTGGGGTTACAGGGCTCGGGGCTGGGTTTGGGGGGGGGGGGGGGTCGGGCGGGCCGGTGCTCATTGCGGAGGGGGCGGGGCTGTGTTGCCTTCCCGCGCGCGGGAAGGTTAACGGTCGGGGCTGGGCGCCAAAAGCAGGACAGAGCCCCGCCCCCCCCCCGGGCGGGGGGCACCGGGCCGGGGACCACGTGCTGCCCCCCCCGGCTGCTGCTCCCCCCGCCCCAAGCACCCCTCAGCCTATTCCCTGCCCACCCCCGAGCTCCCGCTGCGCCCCACAAACCCAGCTGTGCCTCCCCCCTCGTTTCCCCTCCTCTCCCTCTCCAATCCCGCTCTGCCATGTGCCCTCCAAGCCCTATATTCCCCCCCAAGTCTTTCCCCCTCTCCTCTCTCCCCATCCTGCACCTACCCTCAATCTCTCTCCAGTTTTCCCCCCTCCCTGAGCCCTCCCCCCCGATGCGCCCCACATTCCACATTACCATGGCTGCGGCTCTGTTACTCGTCCCGACAAGCAAGGAATCGACGCAAGTACCAGGCTGCCGCCGCCCCCGAGCACACCCCTATATACGGGCCATGGGGGCGGGCTTTGCGCCCCCGCCCCGCGCTCCTATTGGCAGAAATACACGCCCATCTACACGCTCCCAACGCCGATTGGCTCATCCACATGGCTCGTTCAGCCTCCTTCTTCCCCCCTCCCGCTGCCGGGCGGGGGCTGCGGGCTTTTGGTGGGGGGGGGGCCGGGGTTTGCGGAGGGCCCCTCCGCAGGGTTTTGGGCTTCCGGGGGGGTGGGGGTCTGACCCTCCACTCCGCTGGGCTCACCCCCCACCCCCCACTGTGTGTGCTGCGGGGGGAGGGGGCAAAGGCAGCTCCCGCCCCCCCCCCCCCCTCCGCATCCCTCCCCCTCCGGTGCGGCTCCGCTGCAGAGGAAAACTGCGACATGGGGCTGGGGGGGGGGGGGCGATGGCACGTGCTGCCCCCCTTCTCCCCCCCCCTTACCGCGTCCCGAGGCCGTTAATCTGCTTCTCTGGTCAGCCCCCCCGGCCCATCTGCACCCCACGGCGCCCCCCCAGCTCTTCTGAATCTCGGCACCCCCAACCCATCTTTAGCGGGGGCCGCAGTCCTGAATCCTGCCGTTCTGGGCGGCACCGTGCCCCGGGACCCCCCTGGATTTCAACTGCGGGGGGGGGGGGGGGGGCAGATCCCGCTCCTTTTGTCTCGGCCGTGTCCCCGTCCCCCTGCGTGGCTCCCCCCGCCCCAGGGCTGTGTGTGTGGGGTGCAGCTCCCCGCCTGACTGCGAGCCCATGGAGAGCCGGGGGGGCAGGGGCGTGGGTGCTCAGCACCAGCCCCCTTCTAATCCCCTCTAATCCGCCTTCCTGTTCACCCAGAGCCCCGAGGGCTCCGCGGCTGCAGTGCGGCCGCATCGTGCGTGGCACCGTGTCCCCTGCCCCACCGCGATCCCCCCTGCTCAGCCGAGGCCCCCCCCGGGGTGTGCGGGCCCGGCTCGGCGGCAGCATCCGCATTGCAGCGGGTGACGTGGCTCCCGCCATTTGCCTTCCCGGGAAGCAGCGCGGCCGCTCCCGCCGGGATGCACCGGACGGGGTGGGGAATCTCTGGGGGCACCGGGGGCCGCTCTCGGTGCGGGGGGCCCCCGATGGGGTCTGGGGGCCGCTCGGCTCCGGGTGATGCCGAGGTGGTGCCGCGGAAGAGCCGGTCCCAGCCGCGCTCATCGCCGCTGCACTGGAGGAGGTGGTTCAGGCACGGTGGCCCGTGGCGGGGGGCCCAGGGTGACCCCCCAAACGCCCACTCGGGTTTCACCGTGTTCAACTTCCCCATCATTATTTAGCCCTGACTGGAGCCACAGGGGAAAAGGGGCTGCTCTGGCATTCCCCCCTCCCAGGGGCTGGGACCAGCTCTCAGCTAACCCAGGGCTGTCTCACCCTGCCATAAGGGACACAGGGACCCCAGGACACATGGGGGGGGCACCCATCTCTGGCCACCCAGGAAGATGAAGGCACCACTTTCAGCCCCAGCGGTGCTGTTGGGCAGTAGAACCCGCCCTTCAAGGGACAATGCAGCCCCTCCTCTGCCTGCACAGAACAGGCAGGAGCCACCCCCATATTTCTGCCAAAAGGTGGGGGGAGGCAGCTCCTCCCTTTGAGAAGAGTTAAAGCAGCCCCCATGTGTTCACTTAGCTCCTGGTCCTCAACAATCCACCCCAGCGCTTAATAGAGATAGGGAGAAACAGAAGGGAGAATATGGGAAAGACACTGCCCAGTCCAGGGCAGGATGGGTTGGGGAGGATGAGTTTGGTGAGCACAGGGCTGGGCTCAGGGACAAGGTAGAGACCTGGGGAGCAGAGACAGCAATACAATGGGGAGTCATCAGGGACAGCACAGAGTAAAGACACCAGAGCCAGGATAAGACAGGGAATGCTTTTTATTCAGACCCACAGGAGAGGACGGGTGGGTCCAGAACAAACTTTTCCATTGAAGCACAGACCATTGACAGGACAGACCGTGGCAAACACACTGCTACAGCCCTGAGGGCCTTCAACTAGGTTATGTTCCCTGTAGAGCAGCACCCTTGGGGGAGTTCAGTATTCCTCCCCTTCCTCCTCTCCCTCCCCTTCCACAGAATCCACTCCCACCTCCTCGTAATCCTTCTCCAGTGCAGCCATGTCCTCACGGGCCTCCGAGAACTCACCCTCCTCCATGCCCTCCCCCACGTACCAGTGCACAAAGGCTCTCTTGGCATACATCAGGTCGAACTTGTGGTCCAGGCGGGCCCAGGCCTCGGCGATGGCCGTGGTGTTGCTCAGCATGCACACCGCGCGCTGCACCTTGGCCAGGTCCCCACCGGGCACCACTGTCGGGGGCTGGTAGTTGATGCCCACCTTGAAGCCGGTGGGGCACCAGTCCACGAACTGGATGGTGCGCTTGGTCTTGATGGTGGCAATGGCAGCGTTGACATCCTTGGGCACCACGTCCCCACGGTACAGCAGGCAGCACGCCATGTACTTGCCGTGCCGCGGGTCACACTTCACCATCTGGTTGGCCGGCTCGAAGCAGGCGTTGGTGATCTCGGCCACTGAGAGCTGCTCGTGGTAAGCCTTCTCAGCTGAGATGACAGGGGCGTAGGTGGCCAGAGGGAAGTGGATGCGGGGGTACGGCACCAGGTTGGTCTGGAACTCCGTCAGGTCGACATTCAGGGCCCCATCGAAGCGCAGGGAGGCCGTGATGGAGGACACGATCTGGCCTATCAACCTGTTGAGGTTGGTGTAGGTGGGCCTCTCGATGTCCAGGTTGCGGCGGCAGATGTCATAGATGGCCTCGTTGTCCACCATGAAAGCACAGTCAGAGTGCTCCAGAGTGGTGTGGGTGGTGAGGATGGAGTTGTAGGGCTCCACCACAGCCGTGGAGACCTGTGGGGCCGGGTAGATGGAGAACTCCAGCTTGGACTTCTTGCCATAGTCGACAGAGAGGCGCTCCATGAGCAGGGAGGTGAAGCCGGAGCCAGTGCCACCTCCGAAGCTGTGAAAGACCAGGAAGCCCTGCAGCCCCGTGCACTGGTCAGCCTGGTGAGGAGAGACAAGGGGAGGGCATGTTTAGTCCAGGCAACAGCAGAACTCTTCAGCCCACTGAGGACATCCAGGGGCTTCCCAGAGCTGAAGTCACCAGGGTGGATGACAGGGGGCCCTGACCCATCTGTTGGTCACTGACTCATAGGAGTGGTGAATCTCTCAGGGAAGCCCCAGGGGCAGGGGAGAGTGGGCAAAAGCAACTAGTAGGAACATGTTTGAGCACTGGGGCCGAGCCCCGGGCTCAGCACAACCGCTTTACTCCGGGCAGGACTGGTCCGAGCCGGGGCTGCCGGCGCGGTCAGCGGGATGCCCATCCCCAGCCGCACGCAGCTGGACTCAGCCATGGCCAGAGCCAAGTGGGAACAAAGAGAGAATTGCAGAGCTCAGCATCGCCTGGGGGCTGCGGCGCTGTGGAGCCGCTCCAGCTCCCCGCTGCGCCGCATCGCGCTGCGGCCAATGGCAGCCACTGCACAACAGGATTAACATTCATTAATACATTAAAGCTAAAGCCAGCCCGGCTGCTCCGAGACGGAGAACTGCGGCTTTGACCTCAGCTCGCCCCCTGCAACCGCCCCCCCGCGCCTACCAGCTTGCGGATGCGATCGAGGACCAGGTCGATGATCTCCTTCCCGATGGTGTAGTGCCCACGGGCGTAGTTGTTGGCCGCATCCTCCTTGCCCGTGATCAGCTGCTCGGGGTGGAAGAGCTGCCGGTACGTCCCCGTGCGCACCTCGTCTGCGGAGAGAGCCCGTTAGCGCCCGGCGGCCCGTGGAGCCCGGACCCTCCCCGGCCCTGGCCCACGCTCACCGATCACCGTGGGCTCCAGGTCCACGAAGACGGCGCGGGGCACGTGCTTGCCGGCGCCCGTCTCGCTGAAGAAGGTGTTGAAGGAGTCGTCCCCGCCGCCGATGGTCTTGTCACTGGGCATCTGCCCATCGGGCTGGATGCCGTGCTCCAGGCAGTACAGCTCCCAGCAGGCATTGCCGATCTGCACGCCCGCTTGGCCAACGTGGATGGAGATGCACTCACGCTGCAAGGACAGGACATGGAGACATGTCACCCCCTGCCTCCCCTGCTTTGTCCCACCCTAAGTGCTCTATGGGGATGCTGCAACCTGGATGAAGCCTGGATCCTGCCCAGAGGCAAGGTATTATTCTGGGTCCTGAGCTCCTGGGGTCCCATCCAGCCCACCCAGGGACCTGAGGTTGTGCCCATTGAGCAGTGGGGAGCTCAGAACTATGCGGTTTATCCTGATCCAGGAAACAGGGACCCCACACAAGGGGCTCAGAGTCTCATCCTGCCCTATACACCCTGCTGAGACTCAGCAGTGCCTCTGGTAGGGCCTCAGCACCAGGGTCCTTGTTAAGTGAGGGCAACACCCATTGGGGAAGGGGGGAGCCGTCCCACTCTGCCCCTGCAAGGGGACTCATTCTGCACCGTTAAACCGAGGCCACGCCCAGAGCAGGCTCAGCACCGGCGGGGGGGCGTCTGTCCTGCCCGGTTTAATGAGAGCCACGCCCAGCGCAGGACCACAGCTCGGTACCGGGAACGGGGGGCCAGATCCTGCCTCGTTGATCCAGTGCCACGCCCAGTACGGGCTCATCCCCGGGGCCCCTTCGTGCCTGGTTTAACAGCAGCCACACCCACTTCGGGCTCCTGGATCAGCACGGGGGACCCATCCTGCTCGGTTTAACGGGCATCCTGCCCGGAGCAGGCTCAGGGCTTGGTCCCGGGGGTCCCATCCTGCCCACTTTAATAGGAGCCACGCCCAGTACGGGCTCGGTGCTGAGCCCCGGGAAAGGAGAAGAACGCATCGAGCCCCGTTTAACGGGACCCACACGCAGAGCTGAGCCCCCACCAACCCCCCCTGCCCGCTGTAACGGGAGCCACGCCCTGTGCGGACTCAGCCCCGGGACCC
Organism: Lathamus discolor; assembly: GCF_037157495.1. Taxonomy (NCBI): domain Eukaryota; kingdom Metazoa; phylum Chordata; class Aves; order Psittaciformes; family Psittacidae; genus Lathamus; species Lathamus discolor. The sequence goes on from NC_088906.1 coordinate 2,953,658, forward strand.
AGGGCCTCATCCCGCTCATCCCGGGCGCAGCAGGGCCGGCACCGGGAACAACAGCAGCTTCGGGGGACGGGAACCGGACCTCCCCTCCCTGTTCCTCCCCTCACCATGGTGGCGGTCGCTCCGGGGCGGTCTCACAGCCCGACGCTGAGGCAGTCGATGTAAGAGGCGCGGTGGAGCGCGGGGCTCGACGCGGGGCTTTATAGGACCCGGAGGGGCGGGGCGGGCGGCGGAGCCGGGGGGGGCGGCGGCGGCGGCCATTGGCGCGGCCCGGGATGAGGTAATGCCCCCCCGGAGCCGCAGACAAAGGCCGGGCGGTGCGGGGAAGGGGGGGTACTGCGGGCTGCGGCGGCCGCCGTCCGCGCCCTGGCGTCGTCCTTGTCCCCGGCCCCGCCTGGTTCCGGTGCCCGTTCCCAGCCAAGCTGCCGGTCCCGACCGTGCCCCCGTCCCTCCACACTGCCCCAATGGTGTCACCGTCCCCGTGTCCACAGGCCTGGCTCCCGGTAACATCCCTGTCCCAGTCCTCAGCCACACGCGGGTTCTGCGTAACCTTCACCATCCCTGCCTGTGCCACCATCCCTGCCCTGGCTCCAGTCTGTGCTCCCGGCCCCATCCTCAGCCACGCACCCTCCCTGTCCCCAACCTCACTGTTGTCCCCATCCCCATCACACTTGGTCCCCATCCCTGTCCCCATCCCTAGCCACACCCTGGTCCCCGTCCCCAGTCGTGGCCTTGTCCCCATCCCCAGGGATGCTGTCCCCAACGCAGGGACGCTGTCCTAGACCTGGCCGTGTCCCAGTGCCCTGCTTCCCAGCCACCACTTGGCCTCAGTCCCCACTGTGGCCTGGTGCCCTGGCTGCAGCCTGGTCCGTGCCCATTCCTTCCAGTGCCTCTTTGTCTGCTCAGGCAGCAGAACCCAGCCCCGCAGGGCCCAACCCAGGGGAAAAAGGGTCCTCCTGGGGGCAGCTGGAGACAGGTAGTGCTGGGGAGCTGCAGACACTGAGGAGACAAGGGGGACAAAGGCCCGAGGTGGGGTTTTCGGGCTGGGGCAGCTGCTCTGCGCAGCTGGTGGTTGATGGGGACACAGCGGGGACACCAGGACATGAATCCCTCACCCCCCCCTCCATCTGCTGCAGCCCCTGCATGGCCCCCCCGAGTCACCAGCCCCACAGCCATGGCGTTTCCCCTCCTTTCTGTCCCTGCAAAGGCCACGGTGGCTGGGCTGGGGGGTGGGGGCTTGGGGGGGTCAGTCTCCATAGAGGGATGACCCCACACCACCTTCAGAGCTGGTCCCAGCTGCTGCAATGGAGCTGCCAGGGTGCCCCCCCCGCCGTGGGAAATGCCATTCTTCTCTGCTCTTCCCACATTCTGCAGTTTCCTTTGCAGCTCCAGGTTCCCTCGTCCCCAGTCCCAGATACACTTCCCCAGTCCCAGCCCCACAACCTCAGCACCAGCCCCACATCCCCACTGCCACTACCACCCCCCACCAGCCCAGTGCTTCTGGGGTGCTGCTGAAGTGGGGTGGGAGCAGGCTTGTGGGGCTGCAGACAAAGAGGGGTGAGGATTTGGGCATCGCCCACCAGAACAAAGGACAGGGCGGTCCTGCTTGTGCAGAGTAGAGGAGAACCGGGAGATCCGGCTCCCACCGGGAGCAAACGGGTTTTAGGGGCACCCTAAGCCCAAAGCAGTTCAGCCCCCCCCCAGCCCTGGCACAGTGGGGCCATCCCTGCATGAGAAACGCCTCATGTCTTTGTCTCCCCATGGCCCCAGCCCCCCAGCGGTGGTGTGGGACCTGGCGGCGCATCCCCAGCGCATCCCCACGATGTCCCCAGGGTCTGGGGGTTCGAGGCCCTCCAATAGCTCCCGCCCAGGGGACCTATGTCCGTGCTGGAGGGTTCCCTGCCCATTGTGTACCCCAAGCCGTGGGCTGGCAGGGGGTGCCCCATGGGGTGGTGGTGGCTCAGCCCCCCCTGGGCAATGCGGGGTATAGGATGTGGGGCTCTGGGTGCCGGGGGGCCCCAGTGTCTCTCCCCATCTCGTTAGGTATGGAGGGCCACTCGTCCCCACGCCGGCAGCTGCCAGGCAACCGCCGTGGTGGCGGGGTTGCTAGGAGACCGGTTGCTAAGAGATGGGCTGGGACCCCCCTCCTCCCGCATTCCCCTTCCCCAGTATCCATCCCAGGGCCTGTGGGGGGTGTGGGAAGACAGGCCTGGAGTCGCCCCCCATGCCTGACCCTGCTGTGCTGGAGGGGGACATCATCTCTGGGACCCCCCCAGTGCCTGCTGGCGGGGGTGCACAGGCACGGGGGTTTCCCAACGCCCACCCTGCCATGGATGCCATGGAGCTACCCAGCCCCACTGTGTGCCGGGCGGGGGGGGGGGGCTGGCCCTGCTCCCGGCCCCCTCAGCACTTCCCGGCCTCCTGTGCTCTGTTGACTGTTGGTAGCAACGCGGCGGCTCCTGGCGACGGGTGTTGTACCCCCCCCCCCCCCCGCCCTGCCATGTCCACTGCTGGGCACGGGACAGGCCATTGCCCCACCGGGGACCCCTCTTGGGCCACGCAGAGCCCACAGCTCTGCCCATGCTGCCCCCCCCCGGCTGGGCATCTCGGGGGGGGGGGCTTTGAGTGCCGGTGGCTCCTGGTTTCCTGGCACGGGGGGGACACAGTGGTGTCCCCGCAGTTGGGTGTCCTGTGCCCCCCCCCCCCCGCGCAGCCCCCACTCTGCGGAAGCCACAACAAAAAGGGGGCTCAACCAGGGGGCAGGAAGGGGGGGGCTGCAGCCGGGGGGTGGGGGGGGTGCGACCGCGCCGCCGTGGGGAGGGGGCTGCAGCATCACAGCACCGCAATGCGGCAAAACCCGCAATAAAGGAGCAGGGCGGCGGCGGCTGGAGGCGAGAGAGACCCCGCTGCGGGCGGGTCTCCGCGCTGCCCTCCCCCAAAGCACCCCCGGAACCCAGCAGGAGATGGGGTGGGGGGGACTCTCGGGGGCGCAGGGAGCGGGGGTCGCAGGGGTACCCCGGCCCCAGGCGGGTGCCAGCAGCGAGGATGTGCGCAGGGAGTGGGGGGACACCGGGGAGCCCAGGGGATGGGGGGGCATTAGGGGACCTGAGGAGTGGGGGCACACTGGGGGTGCCCAGGCCATGCCGGGACCCTCCCTGGGGTCCCCCGGGGACATCACGGCCTCCCCACCCTCAGCCCGACGTGGGAACAGGGTCCGTTTGTGGGGGGGGGGTGTACACCAAGGGCGGCAGCGCTCGGGTTCCGATCCGGGCCTGGGGGTCTCCGGGGCTGCCGTGTCCTCACGCTGAGGTCCTCGGAACCCCGACCACTGCCGGGGGGGTCCAATCCCTCCCGCCCGTCCTGCGCTCCCCGAGGAGCGCCTCCGGCGCCTGGCAGGGGAACGTGCGCGGCGCCGGGAGCGGGAGCAGGAGCCGGCGCGGCGGGGGCCCGCGGGGCTTCCCACAGGAACGGCACCGGGACGGGGACGGGGAGGGGGGGGGGGGGGGGGGGGGGAGATCTCGGCACGGGGCCCCCCACCCGGGGCCCCCCACCCGGGGCCCCCAGCACAGCCTGGGCCGTGGCGCTCCCTGCGGGGAGCGGCGAGGAGGGCTCACGGACCGCTCCTGCCCACCTCAGCCCCGCCCGGCCCTAAAAACCCCCAACCCCCCCCAAATGACCCCAACCCCCCCCAAATGACCCCAAATCCCCCTCCTCCTCAAGCCCCGCCCCTCGCCCCCTTTCCCGCCCTCCACATTCCACTCCGCTGACGTCACCGCCCACCCAACCCCCGCCGGCTTTCGAGCCTGCCAATCAGAACCGAGGCGGGGCGGAGAGGGCGTGGCCAGTCGGTGAAGGGGCGTAGCGGAGGTGGGAAAATGCGATGCCGCGCCCCCTCCCCCTGTCCTGCCCCGCCCCCGCTCCGGTATATCACGGGAGGGCCTCTCCGGGAGCCCCCCGCCTCCTTCCTCGGTGACTCCGTAGCGGTTCGGGCAGTGAGCGGCCATGGTGAGGGCAGGGGGGGTGCGGGACCTCCCCAAGTCCACGGTAGCACGTGGAGCTGTGTCCCGGAGGGTGAAGGGTTCTTGTGTGCCCAGGACACTGTGGGGCTGCTGGGCACTTTTATGCTCTATGAGGGGCTCCGTATGATCCTGGTGTGGGGTGTTTGGGATGCGGGGGTCGAGGGTCCCAGCCCTGGGCGCACTGCGTGCCCCGGGCTCCAATGCAGGACCTGGATGCATCTGCTCCTGGGGAGGGAAACGTGTCCCAAGGAGGTGCTGCGGGGAGTGGGGTGGGATCTGCCGTGATACCCTGCTGGGGATAGGGAGAGCCCCTCATGTGTGGGGCGACGGGGGTGGGGGGCGGACTCGGCAGTGGCTGCGGTGGGGAAACGCTTCGCGGTCCCGGGAGGTTATCGAGAGTTTGCTCTTGCCCCTGAGCCGCGGCATGGCGGGGTTCCGGGCTCCCATCCCTCTGGATGAGCGCTGCTGGAGCAAAGGGGGATTCCCCTTTGTAATCAATGGGTGCACCTGAACTGGGGCTGGTGGGGATCTCTGGAAAGAGGGCAGTGAAGTTGCCTCTCTCCCCATGCAAGCCTAGATAGAGAATGGTGAAGACTGGGAATAACCCTGAGGAATCCCAACCCCTGTCTCGGAGCGGTGGGTGTGAATTAACCTAATCGGATCTGGGGGGATATGAGCCTGTCCCCTGTGTCCCTGCAGCGCGAATGCATCTCCATCCACGTTGGCCAAGCGGGCGTGCAGATCGGCAATGCCTGCTGGGAGCTGTACTGCCTGGAGCACGGCATCCAGCCCGATGGGCAGATGCCCAGTGACAAGACCATCGGCGGCGGGGACGACTCCTTCAACACCTTCTTCAGCGAGACGGGCGCCGGCAAGCACGTGCCCCGCGCCGTCTTCGTGGACCTGGAGCCCACGGTGATCGGTGAGCGTGGGCCAGGGCTGGGGAGGGTCCGGGCTCCACGGGCCGCCGGGCGCTAACGGGCTCTCTCCGCAGACGAGGTGCGCACGGGGACGTACCGGCAGCTCTTCCACCCCGAGCAGCTGATCACGGGCAAGGAGGATGCGGCCAACAACTACGCCCGTGGGCACTACACCATCGGGAAGGAGATCATCGACCTGGTCCTCGATCGCATCCGCAAGCTGGTGGGCATCCTATGTGGTGGGTTTGTTCCTAGGGTGGAGGAGTGGCTGAGGATAAAGGGAAGTCGTTGTCCCTGGGGGGTGATCAACGGGTCCTTCTCACCTCATCAGCACTTTGGGACAGGAGGTGGAGCTGCCCTGAGGTATGTGGGACAGGTCTGGCCTGTCTCTGGTGCCCACATTGAACGCATCTCCTGAGCCCATGTATGGGAAGGAGGATGAGAAGCCCCATGCCCGGGGCAAGGGGGGACTCGCAGCCCCAGTTTGGGTGCTGGTGCAGCACTGGTTGGACTGGTGCGGCTGCCTGAGCTCTTTGAACCTGAGGTTCCCATGCTGAGGCTGGCGCCAGGGCTGGCTGGACCTGGAGTGCCGCCGGCTCCGCTCTGGGAGCTCCAGGCACATCAAAGCCACAGCTTGGCTGCCCATGGGCTTGTGTGGGCCGGGTGGCTCCGGCTGCACCCATCCTGGGGAGCATGCAGCTCCAAAGCCATGGCTGACCCATTCTGGACCCCGCTGGGGGTTCTACCAACAGGCTGACCAGTGCACGGGGCTGCAGGGCTTCCTGGTCTTCCATAGCTTCGGAGGTGGCACTGGATCCGGCTTCACCTCCCTGCTCATGGAGCGCCTCTCTGTCGACTATGGCAAGAAGTCCAAGCTGGAGTTCTCCATCTACCCAGCCCCGCAGGTCTCCACAGCCGTGGTGGAGCCCTACAACTCCATCCTCACCACCCACACCACTCTGGAGCACTCTGACTGTGCTTTCATGGTGGACAACGAGGCCATCTATGACATCTGCCGCCGCAACCTGGACATCGAGAGGCCCACCTACACCAACCTCAACCGCCTCATCAGCCAGATTGTGTCCTCCATCACAGCCTCCCTGCGCTTCGATGGGGCCCTGAATGTCGACCTGACGGAGTTCCAGACCAACCTGGTGCCGTACCCCCGCATCCACTTCCCTCTGGCCACCTACGCCCCTGTCATCTCAGCTGAGAAGGCTTACCATGAGCAGCTCACTGTGGCTGAGATCACCAATGCCTGCTTCGAGCCGGCCAACCAGATGGTGAAGTGTGACCCACGGCACGGCAAGTACATGGCGTGCTGCCTGCTGTACCGTGGGGACGTGGTGCCCAAGGATGTCAACGCTGCCATTGCCACCATCAAGACCAAGCGCACCATCCAGTTCGTGGACTGGTGCCCCACCGGCTTCAAGGTGGGCATCAACTACCAGCCCCCGACAGTGGTGCCCGGTGGGGACCTGGCCAAGGTGCAGCGCGCGGTGTGCATGCTGAGCAACACCACGGCCATCGCCGAGGCCTGGGCCCGCCTGGACCACAAGTTCGACCTGATGTATGCCAAGAGAGCCTTTGTGCACTGGTACGTGGGGGAGGGCATGGAGGAGGGCGAGTTCTCGGAGGCCCGTGAGGACATGGCTGCACTGGAGAAGGATTATGAGGAGGTGGGGGCTGACAGTGTGGAAGGGGAGGAGGATGGGGAGGAATATTAGTGCCTTTGGCTCTTGTGCCTGTGACACTGTGATGCTCATCATTAAAGATGCTGTTTCCACTCTTGACTCGTTCATTGTCCATTGGGAGTGATCAGAGACGGGGGATGCTCTGAGGGGGGGTGGGTCCTGGCTGGTGTGGGTGATTCTGTGCCATGGGTGTACCTTGGCTGGGTCCTGTGCCGTGGCTTGGATGTGCCCTGTCGGGCTGCCTGCACCTCAGAGGGGTTCATGTCTCCCTCTCTGTGCTGCTGTCCCTGGCACAGAATGGGCCACCCGGTGGGCTGGGGACCCCTGGATCACACTCTGCTTTGGGCCCTGTAGTGCAGCCAGGATCCAGCCCAATGCCGGTGCCCTGTGCTCTACATGGCATCTGGCTGCTGTGCTGGGCAGGGCACTGACCCCTTCCCGTAAGTGCTGCCTGTGGAAGGCAGATCCTGCAGAGCCGAGTCATGGCTGCCCTTTCAGAAGGGGGGGACACGTGAGGGCCTCCACTCCCTGCTGCTGGGGAGGGACACGGCCTGCTCCATAGAGCAGGATGGGACCCGCTGAGCTGCGGTAGCCCCCGCTCCGGGGATTCACCCCACGGCGTTCCCCAGCCCCTCTGCTGTGGCCTTGCAGGGGGACCCTCTCCCTCCATTCCAGTGAATCGGGGTCCCCCCGGCCCCTCTCCTCCCCGCTCCCGCTGTTGCTGGGCCCCTGGGCCTGCCCCATCCCGCCCCCCGAGGGGCACCGGCAGCCCCCAGCCGGGAGACCCCTCCCCTCGCACCCCCAGGTCCCCCCGAAGGGGCGGAGCAGCCGCCCGCTATAAACGGACGGTACCGGGAACCGCCGCACCCCCGATACCAGCATGAGCCGCGGCGGCCGCGCCCCCGCCCCGCGGCGCTCCTTCGGGCCGCCGCCACCCCTCAGCGCGGCTCCGGGGCTGCTGGCGGCTGCGGCGGCGGCTCGGGGCGCGGAGCGGGAGGAGCTGGCTGCCCTGAACGATCGTTTCGCCGCTTTCCTGGAGCGGGTGCGGGCTCTGGAGAGACAGAACGGGGCCCTTCGAGCAGCGCTGGGCCGCGCCGCCGCCGCCGCCGCGCCCCGCACGGCCGGGCTGGTGCAGGGGGAACTGCGGGGGCTGCGGGAGCGGCTGCAGCTCCTCGGCCGGGACCGGGACCGCCTCCAGACAGAGCGAGACGGGTTGGCCGCTGACCTGGCGGCCCTGCGGCAGCGGTGGGTGGGCGCCGGGATGAGGGATGCGCTGGGACAAGGGATGCACTGGGACGTGCTGGAGAAGTCACGGGGAGATGCCCCACGGGTACCCAGGGGCGTGTAGCAGGATGGGGAAGCACCGGGGGTGTTGGTGGTGGGGATGCACTGGAGGCTGCGGGGAGGGGAGCCCCTCGTGTATCGGGATGTGCTGGGGAGGACCCGGAGAGGCTGGAGAAAGCACCGGGAGGACTGGGAGAGACCGTAAAGAGTGGGGAGCTCGGGCACTGCAGAGGGTGGGGCACGGGGGGCACTGGGAGTGGACAAGGACAAGCACTGAGGTGGGAGATGGGCCCAAGGCAGGGGCTGAACCACCCCCGGGGAGGAGGGTGGCCCAGTGGGGGGTACTGGGGGGCTACAGTGAGGTCTTGACCCCAAGACAGGGCAGGATGTGCGGGTCCTGCCCTGGCTCAGGCTTGCGCACTCCTCCATCCCTATGTGCCTGCAGAGTGGGGGCTGCAGGAGGGTCCTCATCTTGTTCCCCTCCTGCTGTCCCCAGGCTGGAGGATGAGACCCAGAAGCGGGAGGATGCAGAGAAGAGCCTGGTGCTGTTCCGCAAGGTGAGGGGCCTCATGCAGTGCCCACTCTCCCTTGCCCCCCAAGCTGCTCACGCATGTGAAGGCCCTGGCCATGCATCATGTGGACTAACGGGAGGACCCGGGGTGGTCTGCGGGTGCCCATCCACTCCCTGCTGCCCCTCAATTCATCCCGGCCATGCCCACAGGACGTGGACGATGCCACCTTGTCCCGCCTGGAGCTGGAGCGGAAGGTGGAGCTGCTGCTCGATGAGATTGGCTTCCTCAGGAAGCTGCATGAGGAGGTGCGATGGGGACACTGGTCAGGATGGGGGACATGGGCAGGGTCCATGAGCTGTGTCGTGACATATTGTGACCGCCCTTGTGCCCCCCAGGAGCTACGGGACCTGGGGGTGAGCGCCCCGAGCCCAGTGCCGCCAGTGGAGCTCTGCAAGCCAGAGCTGACAGCGGCGCTGCGGGAGATCCGCACCCAGTATGAGAGCATCGCTGTGAGGAACCTGCAGGAGGCAGAGGAGTGGTACAAGTCCAAGGTACCCGGGGCCGAGGGGGGCTCTGGTTGGGGTCTGGGACACCCCAATAGCTCTGACGCCCCCCCTGGGTGCTGCAGTTCGCAGACCTCTCGGATGCAGCCAACCGCAACCAGGAGGCGCTGCGCTTGGCTAAGCAGGAGATGAACGAGTCACGGCGGCAGATCCAGAGCCTCACCAGCGAGGTGGATGGGCTGAAGAGCATGGTGAGACCCGGGCGGGGAACACTTATAGGGGGACCCCAGCCCCAGGCCCTGCAGCGCATCATCATCTCGTGCAGAACGAGGCATTGCAGCGGCAGATACGGGAGATGGAGGCTGAGTTTGGGGAGGAGATCGGGAGTTACCGGGATGTGGTGGAGCATCTGGAACAGGAGCTGCGGCAGCTCAAGGAGGAGATGGCTCGGCATCTCCGCGAGTACCAGGACCTGCTCAACGTCAAGATGGCTCTGGACATCGAGATTGCCACGTACCGCAAGCTGCTGGAGGGCGAGGAGAGCAGGTGAGGGCCTCCCCCCACTGTCTTTCCCATGGGATCTCCTGTGAAGGAGGTGGCTCCACAGGGGACAAGCAGCTCCCATCCCACGGGAGCTTGAAGATAACAGCAAGACCAAGGGATGGGGTGAGGATGAGGGAACTGCTGCCTCCCAACCTGCCCGTGATGGGGTCACTCGGTGATGACCAGTGACACCCTACAACCCCCTCACCCCCTTTCTGCCCCCCAGGATCACTGTCCCCCCACACCCTCCAACCTCCTTCAGCGGGAGAAGCTCAGGTGAGAGGGGTCAGGGGTGCCCCAATTGTGTCCTTGGGGGTCGTTTTCCCCCGTGAGGGTGCAGGTGGGTCCCTGTGCCCTGCCTCGGGGGTGGACTCATGGCTTCTGTGGCCCCCAGTGCTGGAGCCTGTGCAGAGCCCGACTCGGAGGATGGTGCTCATCAAAACCATTGAGACACGGGACGGGCAGGTGCGGGGTCCCTGTCCCTGGATGAGGGGGAACCCCCTCTCTGGGGCTGTCCCTACCTGGGGTGTCAACCCCACCCATGTCTTGACCCCCCCTTATCCCCCCAACAGCAGGTGGTGACGGAGTCGCACAGACAGAGAGCAGAGCCGGGACAGTGATGGAGGGTCCAGGGGGCCTTCACCGGCTGCCCCCCCATCGCAGCGGCGCGATGCATCTGGTGCCTTGTGCCCCCCCTTATTCATTGCTATTTATGCCCCCCTCCCACCCCTCGTCTGTATTTAACGTTCACCGAGTGCCCCCCCGCCTCCGGGGGTCGCAGGGTCCGGGACGCTGGGGCTGACCCCCCGCAAATAAAGGCTGTGGCGCGGAGGGACCGAGTCACGCGCGGAGGCGCCGGGGGCATCCCGGGGCTCGCACCTTTACCGCGGAGCGTTACTGGTGCGGGACCACCAGGCGGCGCTGTCCCACAATCCCCTATCCCGGCGGTCTACTCCCCTCTCTATAATCAGCGTCTTCCCTTCCCGGGACCTGATAGGCTGATATCAGCCTATCGCTGAGAGGACTGGGCCCTCGACCAATCCCAGACGGGTGCTTGCGAGCGGTGCCGCTGCTGATTGGTCATTTCTGGGACGCGGGGCGATTCGGTGGCGTTGGCGGTGTTTATAAAGAGGGGCCGCGTTCAAGGTGAAACGGGACCGGGGCGAGAACGGGGAGCTGGGATATGGGGGAGGGTCCCGAAGAGGGGGGGTCCCCCCATACCTCGGCAGCAGCCCCCGACCCTCCGCGGTTCAATTCGAAGATCACCCAGCTCCCTCCACCCCCCGGTGCTGAGTGTCCGGTGCTGTGAGCCCCCATCCCCGGCACCCCTTCCCGAGATCCCCCTACATCCCCGGTCCTACCCGTGTCCTGTGGGCGCCTGCCGGGCGGTGGCAGCACCAGCCCAATGCCATGCGGGGACAGGGATGGGGATGCAGGCTGCGGGGTAAGGGGGGGGTTCGCAGTGTGACCTCGCCCCGGGGTGCTGTCGCTGTCCCTGTGTTCCGGGGGGGTGATGGGGAAGGTGACATCGAGGGGTTCCCCCCATCGGTGCGGAGCTCGTCACAGCTGCTCAGTCCTCCCCCCCCCCCCACCCCGGCCCGGGGTAGTGTCTCCAAAGGTTCCCTTCCAGGCCGCCCCCCCATGGAGGTGGCAACAGCCGCTGCACATCCAAACCCCGAGTGCTTTACTGGGGGGTGTCATGAAGCCCCACGATCAGCTGCGGGGATGGGGACAGCACCGGGACACCCCGATGCCACCCTTGGGTGTTGCATGCGGGGAGGGGGACACGGAGCACTGATGGGGGTGGGCTTGAAAGGGAGGAGCGCCGGGGGCGTCAGTCGGGGTAGATGATGAACCCGGAGAAGGTGCTGTACTTGTTGGTGTTGCCGCCGTGCACTTTGCCTCCGTCCAGTTTGATGAAGACCTCGTCCCCCACGTCCAAGTGCAGGATGACGCTGTTGCTGGCGTAGTCGTAGTTCTGGTCCGCATCCTGCGCGATGGCGCTGGACCGGACCTGGAGGATGGGGGACACGGTCATCAGAGCCCCCCTGTCTGTGTCACACTGTGCCCAGGATTCCCCCGCCCTGCTCAGCCCCGGCTCAAGGTCACGCTGTGCCCCGATGGTGCCCCCCCTGCTCCCAACCTGCTTTGGGAGGGGACAGGGACAGAGCACCCCCCCGACCGCTCGCATGGGTCTCTCTGTCGGTGTTCAACCGGCGAGCCCCGGGACCAGGAGCGCCCCGGGGGGGGGCGATGGAGCCGCCATTGATCCAGCTGGATCCATCCTTGTTTCTCCCATAATAAAAGGGAAGCGTCCAGGGCGGGAGCTGCGCCACCACAAACAAAGGGACCTGCCAGGGGGAGCACAGACCCGCCCCCCCACCCCAGAGCTCGGTGCTCCTGGGGGAGCGTGCTCCCCCCCCACCCCCGGACCTGCAGCAGGAGCGCCGGGAATGGGGGTTTCATGTCCCCAAGGATAGGCATGTGCTCCCCCCGTCACCCCATGGTCCCAGAGGGGGAATGGGATGGGTGGGAGATGGGAATGGGGCTACTGAGGGAGCTGGGAGAGGGGAAAATGGGATGGAGGAAGAGGTACGGGAAGAAGAGGATGGGAATTAGGCTGGGGGAATTGAATGGTGGAAATGGAATGTGTGTGGTGGGGGGAATTGGAGGGGGGGAATCATGATGGGTGGAGCTTGGATGGGGGGGTCAGTAATGAGGGGAACCAGGATGGAGCGATGGAGATTTAAGGGAAAACAATGGGAAAAGCAGGGTGGGAGTAAACAAGATGGAAAAAGCGCGATAGGTGAAGCAGAGTGGGAGAACTGGGATGGAGGAAATTGGGATGAAGAAAACTGGGATGGGGGGAAATGGGACTGGAGGAGCTGGATGGAGATAACCAAAGCCAGGCTGGAACAGGGCAAGGGACTGGTTGGGAGGAAGCAGGATGGGGGATACCGGGAGGAGCCGCGGTTGCAGTGGTGGCACCAGTTCTGGTCCCAGCCTGTACCTGTCCATTCTTCATGAGATCGGCCCACATGCTGGTGCCATCGCCGCCGCGCATGAGGACATGGTAGGTGAAGAAGTAGATGCCAGGAAGGGGACAGGTGAACTTCCCACTCGAAGGCTCGTAGTAGTTGCCCACGTTGGTGACCACATCGTCGAAGCGCAGCACCTCATAGCCCTCGTGGGGCTTCCGCAGCCCAGCATAGAAGGCTATCTTGGGGCTGTAGAAGGAGGGGATGTACCCCCCAGGACCCGGCCCTGGTGGCCCTGGTGGCCCCGGCCGACCTGGTTCACCCGGTGGCCCCCGCGGTCCCGGTGGCCCGGGGGGTCCCCGTACTCCAGCACGGCCCTTGCGGCCCGGCTCACCCTTGGCACCGGGCAGAAAGGGCGGTGGGGAGGCCGCGGGCAGCTCGGGGTAGGGGTCACAGACCATACGGCAGCTGCCCAGCATCTCATAGTGCGCGGCCGCCTTGGAGCTGTGCACCAGCAGTGGGATGGCCACCAGAAGCACCAGCACCATGGCCACGCCAACGGCTGCCCCGGCCACCCGCTTCCGCCGGCTCAGCCGCGAAGCCGCCAGTGCCAGGAGGTCCTCGTCACCCTTGGGTGCAATGGTGATGCTGGGTGGATGGACGGCGCCCAGCCGCCCACGGAGATCCTCAAGTCCCGGTGGGGACAGGGATGAGGATGGAGATGCGGATGGGGATAGGGATGAGAGTAGGGATAGGGATGGTCACAGCAGCAGGGATGGGGCTGGGAAGAGCAGCCAGGCTGGGGACAGCAGCAGGAAGGGAGATGGGTATGGAAACAGGGACAGGGATGGTAACAGCAGCGGGGCTGGCGCCGGGGACAAGGATGGGACCAGGAGCGGGAGTGGAGCTGCGGATGGAAGGGGGACTTGCGCTGGTGAAGGGGAAGAAAGCGGAGCCGGTGATGGAACCGGGAGTGGAGCTGAGGAAGGGGCTGAGATCGGAGCCGGGGACGGAGTAGAGATCGGAGCTCCTGCAGCAGCCAGGACCGAAGCCGGTGGAGGAGCTGGTGATGTAACCGGAACCGGGACCGAGCCGGGATGGAGCCGGGACCGAGCCGGGAAGGAGCTGACACCGGAATGGAGCCAGGAAAGAACCGAGACCAGAGCAGGGATGGAGCCGCAGCGACGCGCGGGGCAACTTCTCGCCAAGTTGCCCGGGAGCAAGCACCCCTCCCGCGGGAGCGGGACTCCTTTCCCCGGCAGCAGCCCCGGAGCGGCCCCGCTCTCCCGGTGCGCACCGGCGGGGACGGGCGGAGGGACGGGGACGGGCAGCGCCGCCAAGGGCGGTTCTCCCGGAGCCCCCCCTCGCCCCACTCATGGTCCCCGGGGACGCACGACCCCGGGCCCGTAGCGGAGTCCCCCCCGGTCCCGTACCCCCTCCCACAGCCGGTGCCCTCCGGTACCTGCCGCCCGCGGCGCCGGGAGCCACGTGCCGGGGCCGCCGCCCGCAGCGCACCGCGCCCGCAGCCCCGCTCGGCCCGCCCCGCTCGACGGCACCGGGCACGGCGAGGGCGGGGAGGGGGGTGGGGGAGGGAGGGGAGCGCGGCGGGGGCAGGGATTGTGCAAAGGGGGATGCGGGGGGGCCGAGGGGCTGGGGGTGCACAGAGCACCCCCTCCCATGCACCACCGTGGGCCCGTTTTTGGGACCCCCCTGGCCGGGGGGGGGCTCTGTCGGGGCGTCCGGTCCCTCCCCAGGATGGGGACAGAGCCCCGGGGATGCTCCAGTGCCCCTGGTACCACCGGGGGGCTGGAGCTGGGGATGCGGAGGGAGTGTGTGTGCATGTGCATCATTAGTGCAGGTGTGTGCATGCTTAGTGCAGGTGTGTGCATGCCTGTGTTCCTATTGTGTGCATGCTCCGTGCATGTGTGTTTATGTATGTGCATGTTCTATGCATGTGCATGCTCAGTGTACCTGTGCACATGCATGCACATGCTTAGCGCATGTGTGTGAATGCTCTGTGTGTGTGTGTGTGCACGCTCAGTGCATGTGTATTTATGCCTGTGCATGCTCTATGCATGTCCATGCTCAGTGCATGTGTGTTCATACCTATGCATGTGCATGCTCTGTGCATGTGTGTGCGTGCTCGTGCATGCTCCATGTGTGGGATTCATCCCATTGCTTCTCCAGGCCGGGCCGGCGGCTCCAGCGGCCGCCGATCGATCCCGGGCTATTGCCGGGATTTATGGCCCCGTTCTGCGGGGGATCGATGCGATCACGACGATGTTTGTGCAACAAATCAAGCGGCTGAAGCCGCTCCCCCGCTCGCCCAGGTGGGAGCCCCCGGTGCCCCCGGGAGCCCCCCGAGTTCCACCGCCACCGCCTGACGTTAATGAGCAGCATCAGCGCGTTAATTAGCCGCGAGGGGAAGTCCTGCCTCTAATTACCGGGGACCGAGGAGTGGAGGGAGCGGGCCCCGTCGTGGGGTCCCTGCGGCCGCACCGAGCCTCGGTTCCCTCCTCCGGCTGCTCCTGCTGTCCCCACGCAGGGCACGGGAGCTGCTGCGGTCATCCCGATGGGGACAGACACGTCCCGCACCGCAGAGCCCGGAGCGAGCCGGCAGAGCAGAGCATGAATAAATGCATCACCCGGCTCGGGGACGGCGGCGCCGGTACAGCCACGGTCACCATCTGCCTCCGCGGCCCCCGAGGACCCACCGGCTTGTGGAGCAGCCACGCGCCCCCCGCAGGGTCACATGCAGCTCCGGTGCTGCTTGGTGCACGGTCCAGAGCAGCCGGTGCACTGTCCCTGGCACCCAGGGGACATCATCTTTCCTCTCCCCATGGCTTCCCCAAGTGCTTTCCTACCCACCGAGTGGCAGAGGGAGCCTAATGCCGATGGATATGGATGGCTGGATGCGGCTGCACACTCCATCCAGGCCCTGGTGGCAATAAAGCCACCCAGGTTGGATGCAAATTGTCCTTGAGCGGCGACAATAAAGCAGCAGCCTCTGCGTTGAGCGGTGCTAGGGGGGGTTACATCCCAGTTCTCTGTGTCCACCCCTCCCTGGGATGGGGCTGATCTCCAGCCCTACAGCCACTGGCGGGGGCTGCCCCACATTGGAGGGGGGACACACATACACGGTGTCACTCAGCCAGTGCTATGGTGCTGCAAGGTTTCATCCCATCACTGGCTCCAGGGCAGGGGGGGCATCCCTTGGGAAGGGGGAATTCCCAAAGGGGGGATTGATGTGCCGTGCCCCCCCGTGCTGGCCGGGACAGTGTGGCTGGGCTGTCCGTGCCGGCGCTGCCTGGATGGATGGATGGCTGCGGCCCAGCCCGGATTAATTCTCTGGACAAGTGGCATTTATTACGGATGCAGGAGATGTCAGGCAGAGAAATCCATCCCACCCGGGCGGCAATTAAAGCGGTGGCCGGGGGAAGGGGGAGGCCGTTTGCCCCCTGCCCCCCACTGTAGCACCCCGCGGCTGTGCACCCCCCTGTGTGGCGCTGCCCCCTGTGCTATGGGGCCTGGGGCTCATTGGGGATTCGGCTCATGCCCACCTGAGCCGGGCACTGACAAATAGACATTTAAATCAGACAATTAGCTGGGCTGCACCGCTGACATCCTTAATGTATTAATGTGCATCAGCAGCTAATACATAGCAAATCCCCCTCAGAGCAGCGCGGGGGGACCGGGGCCGCGGCGCAGCCAGGGTTGGCAGTGATGGACGAGCCCGGGGGGACCCCGGCCCTGGCGCTGGCATTAATTACCAGCCAAGTGACAAGGCAGCGACACGAGAGAGGTGCCGGAAGCCTTCAACCAGCTCCGGCAGAGTGTGAACAGGGTGGCCGTGTGGGGATGTGCTGCGGGGGACCACGGGTGTGAACTGGGACGTGTGTGCATCAGGATATATGTATGTATTGGGACATGTGTGTGCAGTGGGATGCGGATGTACATTGGGGCATATATGCATGGGGATACAGGTGAATTGGGACATCTATGTGAGGACATGGCAGGATGAGGCCCTGGCTGTGGTCCCTGGCATGTCCCCAGCCCGGTACCCGTGTCCCGGTGACAGATGCCTCAGCTCACAGGGGCGCTCCAGGGGTCGATGACACCAGCGCTGGTGGCTGCCACTGACCAATGGCACCAATCACATGGAGACCCCCCATGACCCCCCAGGACTGAGGCACCCCAGGGGCTGCCCTGCACACACAGCTGGGGGCAAACGGAGCTGCAGCCACTTGCGGGCTCCATCCACCCCCAGTGCTGGAGACAAATCTGACATTTGGAATTGGGGTTACTTAAAGGAATCGATGAGGATGTGAGAGCCCCCCCCCTTCCTGCATCTATTCTGTGCTGCAACAGGGGGCACAGACAGAGCTCCCCCCCAAGCCGGGGGGGGGTTCTGGGAGGGATCCTGGGGGCTGAGGAGCCTGCCCAGCCACGGGGGGGGACCCCTATTGAGGGTGATGGGGCTGAGCCTCCCCGCGCCAGGCAGCGAAGCGTGGGCCGGGGCCGCTGGGACCCGCTGTCAAGGAGGCAGCCAGGCGGGGCGGGCGGAGCGGGGGGGGGGGTGTGTGCTGTCAGCGCGTCCTGACGGGCAGCGGGGCGGGGGGGCCCGACAGCATCTCCCCTATTGCCTCTCAGCATCCTCCCGTTGCTCACAGCATGCCCCATTCCTCACAGCATCTTCCCATTTCTCACAGCATCTCTCCCATTGCTCACAGCATCTCCCTTCTGCCCCCTTTCCACCACAGTATCAGCCCATCGCCACTAGCATCCTGCCTCTCGTTCCCCCACCACAGTGCTGGGTGCCCCCTCCAGCCCAGGCGCAGTGCTTAGTGGGGTGATGCACCCCAAAGTCAATCGGCTGCGTAGCTGTGGGCATTCTGAGCCTAGGGGGATTCAGCCGCCCCCCGGCGCTGAGCCCCAGGCGCAGGACGCCTGCGGAGCCGTTAATAATGGATGAGCCCAAATTGGAGGCTGCAGCCGGTTAATCCCGGCAAACACGGCGGCGCTGAGCAAACAGCGGCTGCACTGGGGGCGGGCTCAAGTCCACCCCGCACCCGGTGCCTCCGGGGGGGGAGTTGTGGGGCTGCTGTGGGGCTGCCCCCCCCCGCTGTCCCAGCACTGCTGCCAGTGCCAGTGCCCTTTGACCGATGGTGTGTGGGGCAAAGTCTATCTGGGGAGCGGCACCACAGGCGCTCCATGGGGAGAGGTAGGTCAGGATAGGGGTCAGGGGGTCTTATGGGTCCATGGGTGTGTTCATGGGGTCCTGGGAGGGTTCACTGGGTCCTGGGTGGGTTCACGGGGTCCTGGATGAGTTTATGGGGCACTGGGTGGGCCCGGTGGGTGCTGGGTGGGGATGCACTATGGTGGGTGGGTGGGCACATGGGAGCCATGTTAGTATGCACTGGTCCTGAACAGGCACGTAGGACCCCACTGGAGGGGTCTGTCGGGGGGGACGACACAGCATGACCCGAGGTCCCTGATGGCACCATCCACCCTGCAGGGTGCTGGACACTGCGGCAGTGCTGGTGCCCCCCGGGGGGGTAACACACACCATGGCCAAGCAGCTGCTGGTGGCTTATGGCCTGTGGGCTCTTGGGGGGCCGCTGGGGCTGCACCACCTCTACCTGGGCCGAGACAGCCACGCACTGCTCTGGATGCTCACACTGGGAGGCTTCGGCGCCGGCTGGCTCTGGGACGTGTGGCACCTCCCAAGTTGGGTGGCCATGGCCAATGGGGCTCCCGTGGCCCGCACCGGGCCGGTACCGGCGCTCAGCGCCCTGCGCCTGGCTGGGCAGGTGTTGGTGGGGGTGTACTTCGGGCTAGCTGCGGCGCTGGGGCTGCCGGGGGTACCGGCGATGCTGGCGCAGCCCCTGGCCGTGGGGCTCGGGGTGCAGCTGGTGGCCTCGGTGGGGGACCAGACATCGGAAGCGCCCCGCACGGTGGCCACAGCCTTCGCCGCCTCACTCCTGTTCCAGGGCAGGGTGCTGGCGCTGCTGCCCATCAGCGTGGCCGCTGCCATCACTGCCCAGCGGCACCGGCGCTACCGCCACCGCGGGGAGCCGAGGCCCCGGCTGCGAGCCCGACTCTACCACCTGGCGCTGGCGCTTGTGGCCTTCGCCGCGCCGCTTGCCTGCCGCGGGCTCAGCGGGGCGCTGGCGCTGGCCCGTGCAGTCACCGAGCTCCTGCTCCTGCCCCTCCGCGCCGGGCGGCTCCTGGCTGAGGTCTTGGGCTTTTCTGGCGGCTCCCAGGGATGCGGCGCCGGCGTCGACAGGAGCGAGCAGCAGCGGAGGGCGTTTGAGGTGCAGGATGCGGCGCTGGGTACTGGGCAGAAGAGGGATGCTGTGGGGAGATGCGGGGCTGCAGAGTCCATGGGGCTCGGCGGCCGCCATGCCCTTAGCGGGGACAAACCCCTTTTCTGGGGTCCCCTCCAGCTGCTGGAGGTACTCGTGTGGCCCCGGGAGCATGTCAGGTCCTCACAGCCCCCTCTCCCCCGCAGGTCCTGGGTCTCCCACCCGGCTCCTCCATCGAGGCCGTGCACCGGAGCTACCGGGAGCTGGTGAAGCTTTGGCACCCAGACCACAACCGGCACCGCGCCGAGGAGGCCGAGCGGCGCTTCATCGAGCTGCTGGAGGCCTACGAGGAGCTGGCAGGGCCCAGGAGAGCCCCGGGGTGATGCCGGGGTGGGTGAACACGATTTCCCCTCTCTCTGCTGCCTTGCTCCTTCTACTGCGACATGAGCGGCGGGTCGGGGGCACAGGGATGGGTGGGGGTTGGCTGAGCCGTCACACCGGGCTTGTGCAAAGCCTTGCACGCGGTCTGTGCACGCGGAACTCGCCGCTCCTTGCACACCCACCAGCTCCGGGGCTGTTGAGGCGGAGCGGGGCCCCGAACCAGCGACCACCGAACTCAGCCGCTCGCCGCCCCGCCCCCGCTCAGCCTTCGGCCGTTCCCGGAGAGCACTCGGGTGTTTCCGCCTCAGGGCGGTGGCTCTCGGCAGTTTCCGTCCACGTTCGGCACCAGCGGCCCCGCCCCGGCCCGTCCCTCTTGGATCCAATTGGCTCTCGGCGGAGGTTGGTCCCGCCTTTCCCGGCGTGACGGGGCGGGGCTTTCGCCTTTGCGTCGGCCGGACCTCTTCTCCATTGGCTGGCGGGGCACCACCCTCCTCGCGCCGCTGCTCCCTTCTGCCCTCTCATTGGCCAGAAGCGCTCTGCCCGGCCCTGGCGTCGCATCTGAAAGGCCGGCGGAGCAGGAGGCGGACTAAGCCGGCCCTTTCCCCCTCTCTCATTGGCGGAGGGCGGGAGCTTTGCGGCGATCCTACGTCGCCATTGGCTAGCGAGCGGTGTCCGCGTCCTAATTGGTTGTGGGGCGGCTTCAGAGCTCCTGCCGGGCCGCGGCCCTCCGCCCCCCTCCCGGTGCATCGCGGCGGCCTGAGGTGAGGGGGGGCCCGGTGAGTGCGGGGGGGGCGGCGCCGGCACCGGGGCCAGGAGCTCGGGCGGGGGCCGTGGGGGCCCTGAGCGGGTGCTGGGGCAGGGGAGGCCTCGGTGGGGCGGCCGTGGGGGGCGGGGGGAGTGGCTTTGGGGGTGGTTATGGGGGTAATGGGGATGCTGTGGGGGGGGTGATGGGGATGATCCCCCCCTCCAGCCCCATCCCCTCTGTGGGGAGCAGTGATCCCCCCTCCAACCGCTATTCCCAGCCATAGGGAGCAATGTTTCCACGTCTCTCTGAGGGTATCGAGGATCTTGATCCTACCAGTGATTCCCACTTTGTGGAATCCGAGTGTGGCAACAGCATCCCGGCAGGAATCCTGCCCAAGGAGCACACACCCTGCTCTGCTCCTTGTTCAGGTACCTCTGAGCACTGTGTGCACTTTGGAAGCTGGTGTTGGAAAGCACCACTGGGATGTATCCCGGTGTTTCCTTGTGTTTTCCCCTCGGGAATCTATCCTGTTCCTCCTTTATGCCCCTAAGTGCTGCCCAATTAAGGCTGAAGAGGATGTTTGGGAATTGCAAATGCCTGGGCATAGTGCAGCGGGAGCAGGGACATGGAAAGTGGGGAATTGATTGGTATGTAGCCTGTTATCTCCCAGCTTCATGCTCCTTCCCAGGGAAACACCAGGAACTGCCTTCCCCAAATCCATGAGGGATATTGAGAACCTGACTTTATTCATCCTCAAATGGTTCTTGTCGTTGTATCATTCCTAATCCTTCCTCCAGCAGCCGGAAAGGCCTCATCCAAAGGGAATAGCTGCTTCGTGCTGGCACCTTGCTCCAGTCCAGCTGGTGTTTGCTGGAAGGAGCTTTGGGAAAGGGTTTGAGGGGCTAAAACCCCATCCCCAGGTTGCAATTCCCTGCTCCTGGATGTGGGGTTCCAATGGGAATGATCCGTGGCCTGTTTCAGGGAAGGAAAGTTCTTGGAGCAGGAAGGATGGAGGCTCTGTTGGAGCAGGCGTGTGTGTGAACTGGGATTTGCTGCTAAAACTTCCTGTGTCCTATGGCAGGTAGAATAAATCCCGATATCCCCAATGGAGCCGTCCCTTCTGGAACTGGCCCAGGCTGGGAAAGGAGTTAATTCCCTACAGGAGGGATTCAGAGCTGGGGAAGCTCCTGCATTCCCGAGGTGCCAGAGGCTTGGACAATGGGGTTGTATTCACAGTGCTCAGTTATACCCTGGAGCATTTCTCCTCTGGGATGTGCTTTGGGAATGGCTCTGGGATGGCTCCAGGAATGGGTCTGGATGAGCTCCATGGAGGTAAAAACCGGGAAAGGAAGTGGCTGCTGAACCCCAGAGCCAGGAACTGCTGCACAATGTGAATGTGAAACCTCTCTGGCAGCACATTCCCTGTCAGAATTCCCCATTTCCCAGCAAAAAGCTCTTCCATAGCCTCCTAAACCCAAATCCAGACAAACTGCTCCTTGTTCATCCCTTTCCCTTCCATAGGGAGCTGTTGAGCTCCACAAGTCGGCTGCTGGAGTGGGAGCAGCCGCTGTGTGTGATTCCGAACCTGGCTCTTCCCTGCTGCCTCTAAAGCGCCGGAGCTTTTCCTGCTTCCCAAAGGAGCCACTGGTTGTGCCGTTAATGGGAACGTTTGTTTCCAATGGGATCTGCTGAACTTTTCCTGTGTAGGTAACAGGGGACTCTTTCCATGGGCTGCATCTTCCCATCCTCGCATCCCTGTAGGCTTTGGTTGCCAGCCTGGTATCACTCCCATGCTTGGAATCCAGCTTGCCAAGGAGTAATTCTAAGCCTGTTCTATGTTTGTTCCCACCACAGGACTTCAGCACTGTTTAGTTTTCCCCTTTGAAACAGGGAAAACTCCCTTTCTGGGCTGCTAAAGTGCTTTGGGATTGGCTTTTCCGCCTGGGATCAGGTACGGAGCTCTGCTGTCACAGGGCACCTTCCCCACCCGCCCTTATCTCCCGCCTCTGGCGCCGTTCCTGGTGCGGGCACAGCGGGAAGTGAAACTACTTGGACTGAGCTCCGAGCCGTGCCTGATCCCGCACGGAATTCCCAGCTGGAGCAGAGCTCAATGGCCACCGTGTTTTCCAGGGGGGATTTGGTGCCTCTGAAGGAATGAAAGGATTTAACTGGGAATGTTCTGGGATTCTTGGCAGGTAAAAATCCCTTTTTGTGCTCTGGGATTTGGATTTTCAGGGGCAGGGATTCGAAACAACTCTGGAGCAAATAAAATCCCAATGGTGGGAATGTCTGGGTTTGGACCCTGGGGCTGAACCTGCCACACTGAGGCCAGTTCCTGTGTGCCAGGAGCCTCACTGCATTCCTCACATCCAATGGCCAGTGTTTGGGGATGGCTTTTCCCTGTTTTTCCCTATTTTTCCAATTTTGCTTCCAGCTTTGAGGCTTTGTGCAGGGCCGGATCCTCCCCTTCCATTGTTTCCTTACCTTGTGGATCCTCTTGTTCTTTGTTTAACCTGTCACCGGCCTCTCACTGCCTCCCTCAGTCAGGGCCGGCACAGGGAATGCTGTAATTCCATATGGACAGGGCAGGTTTGGGCTCCAGCTTGCTTGGATTAAGCAGGGAAAAGGCATTGAAAAACTTATGGGAATGCCGCTGTTCCGGTGGGTTTATCCCTCCCTCCTTAGGCACTGGTTTAAAGCAGCTTGGAATGGAGCCTGTTAGAATTGCACCTGGATCTTGGTGCTGTTTCACACCCCTCCCTTTCCCTGCTTGACACTGATTCCCTTCCTAAGGTGGCTCCAAGAAGCCTGGGGGTGTCCTCAGCATCACTTCAACCCTTTCCTTCCTTGATATTCCCATTTCTTTCCTTTCCAGACTCTGAGACTTTCCCTTTCCCAGGGAAGCCTTCCTGACCAGGAGCTCCTCTTCCCAGGAAGCGCCGTGGTTGCAGCTGCCACCCCAGACCCCATTTGACCATCCCATCCCAGATCCCTGCTGCTTCCTGCTCGGATCCATTGCTCGGGGGCGAGGATACTGCTGCTGCTGTCATTCCCCCTTCCTGTGTGCCTGGAAATGTCTAGGAAGCAAAACACCAGAGGTAAGAGCCATGGAATGCTGCAGTGGGCACCAGTGATTCCTAAGCTCTCCATTATGGAAGGAGTTAACTGGGTTTGCTGGGTCCCCATCAGAGCTGCTGCAGCTCCTTGTCACCTCCGTGGTGACAGCTCCGAGCCTCCTGGTGACAGCTTCAGCAGCATTTCATGTGTGGCTGGACAGTGATCGTCTTCCTGAATCCCGCTGGGACATGACAGGTGCAGACGGGAGAGGAAAACCAGGATACAGCTGGGATCCCCAGTTGATGCCTTCTGGCCCCAGGGCCTGGGGAACCCTGGAGGTCCCTCATGAGAAATTATGGGTCCCTCATGAGGAATTCCAGGTCCCTCACAGGGAATTCTGGGTCCCTCATGAGGAATTATGGGTTCCTTATGGGGTCAGCTCTACCAAAACTAGACCCCATTCCTTCTGCAGCCCTTGTGCCCCCTCTCCTGCCTTGGCCTTTCTTGTCCTGCCAGGAATCCAATTGGGAAACTTGGGATGGGCAAGCTCAGCTCCCTGATCCAAACTTGACCTCCTTCAATCCGTTTCCCCTGTGGAAAAGCACAAGAAGCAGGTTGGGAGCAGCTTTTCTCCTTGCTTCGTCCTCTCTGGTTTGCCTATTCCTCTGGTGAAGCTGCTCCTGCGCCAGGCAGTGTATTCCAGGGAGGGATGAGCTTTGTCCCGAGTGGAGAATTAATCCCAGTGTGTACTGCCAGGGGAAGCAAGGGGGTTTGTGGCTTCTTCTATTTGAACTGGCTCCTAATTAATAATTGAAGGGAATGGGGGTGACAATTCCTATCATCTGCATCTGAGCAGCTTTTGTTCTCTGTAGTGATGCTGCCTACCTGAGGAGCTGTGTCCTCAGACAGCCCAGCCCTGCTGGGTTCGGAGCCTTGAGGAGCAGCAATGGCAACTGGGTAGAATGATGTGGGAGCGGGTTTGGAAGGTGCTGGTTGTTCCTTGTGCTCCTGGAAGCTTCAGGAGCATGAGGAGGATGGAATGATGCTGGGAACAGAGCCTGGCAAGAGGCAAACAGGAGGGGAATAAGGGGTACCTGGTGGGGAACAAGGAGAGGGATCGTGGGAAGCTGATCCTGGGGGTCTGGTGAAGGAGAGCAGCACTAGGTGCTGTGGGGCAGAGCAGCATGGAGCGAACACCTGGAGGGCTCCTGAAGGAAAGTGAAGGGATCTGGAGCATGACACAGAGCAGCATGCTCAAGGCTTTGTCTTGCTGCTCTCCAGCACCAGGCCATGAGGGGAAATGAGGGTTAAACCAAGCCTCTTGCCTGGCCTTGAATTGCCAATGACCACTTTCCTGCTGCTTTGGAATGTTAATGCAGGCAAGGATTCCCAGCCCTCTGCCTGGGAGTGTTGCTGCTGCTCAGGTAAGGAATGGCTTGTTCTGGAAGTGGAACAAAGCCCCTCTGCAGCAGAACAAAGGACTGGAGGAAGTGTTGGGGGAGAGGAGCCAGCCAGGCCCACTTTGAATAATGCAGTAGTTGTGGAAGGGATGGGAGCCCCCCTGGTCCAGCGGTGCCATGAGCACAGCAATGAACAGCTCAGCTCTGAGTGGTGCAGCTGTGCAGGGCTTGGTGCTGCTGGAGGTTACTCACTCTTTACTCATCAGATCTGTGCAGAGGAGGAAGTGGCTCTATCTGTAAAGCGGTCAGGTCACATCCAGCCGCACTTCGGACATGGCAGGTCCTGAGGGAAGCAGCACCTGGGCTCCTGCTCCTAGGGCTGCACCGAGGAGCTGTTTCACTGGCTGGAAAGCAGAAATCTGGGAATGGTGACAGGTCTTTGGGAAGGTTTTGGCCGGAGCCACAAAACCCCAAATGTGGGAGAAATTCCAGCTGAAGCTGCTCTTGGGGGCTTAAAGGAGTTTCCATAAGAGCTGATGGAGTGTTTCATAGAGCAAGGGCTGGCTCCGGGTCCCAGAGGAGCTAGAGGGATCCTGCATTGGTTACTCCAAGAAATAGCACTGCAACACACAGGGAAATGCTTTGAGATGAAGGGATTCTTCCCACCTGTGTGCCTGGAGGGTGCACTGGGAGCAGGGGAGCAGTGGGGACTATGGGCACCATCCCTGGGGCTCAGTGTGTGTGTAGGGTAATGCAGAGGGATCAGCCTGAGGGACACAGAGCCTGAGCTTTGGTCAGGAGCCTCTCCTATTCCATGGGATGGGATTCGGATGTGTTGGTTGCCCCAGTCTGACGGTGCTGGTGTTTAACATTCCATCCTTCCTGCACATCCCCAGTGTCACAGCAGAGCCCCATTTATGGGTGCTCAGGGGCAGTGTCGGGTTGATCCGTGCATGACAAACACCTTCCCATTCACAGGACTGGGGCTGAGCTCCGGCCCTAGAAGAGCCGAGTGGAAGCAAAGCCGCTGCGATGGAGTGGCTCAGGATGGGCAGAGCTTCATCTTCCCTGCTCTTACATCCTTGGAGGCGGCTCCGCAGGGATTTTGAGGGAAGATTGCTGTTCTCAGTGCTGGCAAAGCCACTGAGAAGATGAAGAGCTGGAAGTTAGGAATTTGGGCTTGGGAAGCTGGAGGGAATTGTGCTCCTGGGGAAGGATGGAAGAGGAAGGATTGAACTGCTCGTGTGCAGCCTCACAAGAGCCTGACCTTTCCATCACGCTTGGCTCTGGCAGGGCTTGGAGGCAGCTGTTTTAAATGCTACATCAATGTCTCTGGAAGTCAATGGGGTGGCTCGGAAGTGCGTCCTGCTTATTTAGAAGAGGTGGGGGGAAGAACACGGATCAGCAGCTGGGAATAGGGGCCCTATGGCACATATCCCTCCCCTGGTGTTCCCCAAAGCCACCTGAGGAGCTTTCTCTGGTTTCTCCCCAGCTCCACGCAGGGCTTGAGGCATCAGGGTGCAAGAGAACCGTCCCCAGCAGTGAGCCACTGCTTGGAAGCACGTTGTGTAGTGCGATCCCTTTCCTGCAGCCCCTGTGACACCAGGAGCTCGTGTGGGGCTCAGATTTATATGCTCCACTGGTGGGCCTCAGAGCTGGCGTGATGCCTGTCTCTGTTATGGGTCTCTCCTGGATCATTTACGCATTACCTTGGAGACTGTGGCTGGCAGGAACACAAGCTGCTGGATCTTCCAGCCCATTTATCAGTCTGCTTGCCATTTGTATCTGCAGGTGGAGGGGACTCTTAACCACTGCTCCAGGCTCCCAGGCTGCTCTTAACTCCTTAGTGCTGGGCTGGGATGAGTATGGGCATAGAGTGGGAGCAGCTCTGCCCCAGCAAGTTCCTTTGCTCCATGGTTGGTTAAACTGACCCAGAGCTGACTCTGGATCTCTTTAGGGTTAGGAGGGCATTGGCAAAACAGGTTCTACCTGGCTGGGCAGAACCTGGTCCTTCACTTGTAGGCTCTTGGCAAAGCAGCAGCTCAGAGCTGAGATCCTACCTCTGGTGCCTGGTGCTCAGAAGAGCCTTTCCCTTTGCTTTCCCTCTGCAGATCCATCTGGCTTTGTTTTTGACGTGCAGTCCAACACGGTGCTAGCCCAGGGAGGAACCTTCGAAAACATGAAGGAGAAGGTAAATGTGTGCTGAGACCCTCAACTGCCCTGTGCTGGGGAGCTCCTGGTATCCCCATCTCTCCTAGGGGAAGGATGGTGCTGGCCAGGAGCTCACTCCATCAAAAGCCAGGTTTTACTCGGGCTCAGTGGTGTATGAGGGGGTCCCTGGGTCTGGTTTGGGTGGGAATGACGCACACAGGTTCTCCATGTCCCCTTCTGTCCCCCGCAGATCAGTGCTGTGAGAGCCATCGTCCCCAACAGGAGCAACAATGAGATTGTGCTTGTGCTGCAGCACTTCGACAACTGCGTGGACAGGACGGTGCAAGCCTTCATGGAAGGTACCTGCAGCTGGTGGCCTGGGGGACTCAGCACATCCACAGACACCTAACAGGCATCCTCCTTAGCTGGGTGTGTTCCCGGGCTCTTGAGGTCCGGGGCTCTTGAGGTACAGGAGGTTTGATGAGAGCAGGAGTTCCTGCCCCTGTGTAAAGAGTGGGAGTACACAAGGGACTTTGCCTGGGCCTGGCTGGGTGCATTTGCTGCTCTGGGGAGGTGCCAGTGCTGGGCTCTGCAGCTCCATCTGCACTGCCCATCCCTGCACTGCCCATCCCTGCCAGGCTCTGGCCTGCAGAAGGTGTGAGCAGCCTCCTGACAGGCGGTCTCTGGGGAGAGCCCAGCAGGGAGCTGAGCTGGAGCTCAGCAGCATCTCAGCTCCCTCAGCCTTCAGTGGACAAAGCCAGAGGGAAGGGGTGTTTTTTCCTTGGTTTTTAATGCTGGGACTGTGTTGAAAGGGAGAAACCCTATTCCCAAAGCAAAACTGAAAACAGTCCCTGCAAGCATTGACCCTGAGCTGTGGGGAGTGTTCCTGGGGAGAGCCTCACCACTGCCTTTTGTTACAGGCAATGCCAGTGAAGTACTGAAGGAATGGACTGTAACAGGCAAGAAAAAGGTAATGCTTTCACAAGGCACTTTGCCAAAGCATTTCCCTGTGTTCAGAGCTTCAGACCCAAAGGAGAGGCAAGGAGCAGGTGTGGTGTTGCTGTAGCTCTGGGTTAGCAGAGCCTGACTGCAGGGGCAGTGATTTACAGAGCCAGTTGTACCCAGCATCAGCCACATTTGCATTTGCTGTACTTGTCAGGCCCAGCATCCAAAGCAAAGGCTCTGGGCTCCTGTCCTCACTGCTGCTTCGTTCTACTGACCCACGGCGTGGGGGAGATGTGGGTCAGGTCCCTTGGTCCTTGCAGAGCTCTGCTGTAACTCACTCCAGACATATTGCTGTGTTTGGCAGCAGAGCCGAGCAGTCAGGTTTGGGGCTGAGCTCAGAGGACGTGGATTTCTTTGTCACAGCAGCTTTTGGGGGTGTTTGCTCAGCAAAAGGGTTAAACAGAGCTCTGCAAAGTGCCCACATTTGATATTCTAATGCCTGAATCCGCCAGGACCAGGAGTCAAATCATCATTATTCAAAAGGGCTCCTTTGAATACGTGAAGAGCAGCAGCACGAGGTGGGGAGGGTGGGGAGGGCAGAGAAGAATCGTGGCTGCATGGCCTGTGTGAGGGGGTGAGGGGAGGGTGGGCACAGCACCCTGGTACAGCACCCCAGTACAGCACCCCTGGGTGCTCACCAGTGCTTCCCATCATGACTCAGCCCCTGTGTGATAACCAGGGCGCTGCTCTTGGTGCTTTGTGCCTTAATGCTGCTGGATCTGTGTTCATTGTGGAGTCAATCCCTTCTGCTGTTCCTGGGATTGGGAGCCCCTTGGGCTGTAAAGGCTTTAATTCAGCTCCTTTCTGCAGGCAGAATTCCCTTCAGGAATTACACTTAATGCTTTTCCCCCTTTTTGTGGTGTGATTCCCAATCCTCAGAACAAGAAGAAGAAACCCAAACCCAAGCCGCAGGCAGAGCCCAGCGGCCTCCCGGAGCCGGGGAAACCAGCATCCAGAGGGGAGGAGGCACGGGGAAGCACCGGGAAGGGCGGGATGAACGGATTCCATGTCAACGGCTGTGCCCATGACACCGAGTCCGTGGATTCCCTCAGTGAGGGTCTGGATGCGCTCTCCATTGATGCCAGGGAGCTGGAGGAGTGCGAGTGCCCAGCAGGGCCCCCCCGAGCAGGTCAGTGCCCAGGGAGCACTGAAGGAGCCTGCTGGAGACAGGCTGAGAGCTGGGCTGATTCAGCCCCTTAAGGCTCCTTAAGGGCAGACCTTAGAGCAGCTCCAGTGCCTAAAGGGGCTGCAAGAAACATGGAGAGGGGCTTTGGACAAGGGCCTGTACGGACAGGCCAAGGGGAATGGCTTGAACCTGCCAGAGGGGAGACTGAGATGAGCTCTTAGGCAGAAGCTCTTCCCTGTGAGGGTGCTGAGGCGCTGGCACAGGGTGCCCAGAGAAGCTGTGGCTGCCCCATCCCTGGCAGTGTTCAAGGCCAGTTTGGACACAGGGGCTTGGAGCAAGCTGCTCCAGTGGAAGGGGTCCCTGCCCGTGGCAGGGGTTGGAGCTGGATGACCTTTAAGGTCTCTTCCAACCCATTCCATGGTTCTGTGAGACGGGCACTGAGTGTTCCCAAAGCAGAAGAGCTGCCTCCTGCCCCTCGGGTTCCAGCTCACCTCTGAGGGGCTGGTCTCTGCTTTGGTTTGCTTGTGATGGTTGCGGTGGACAGCGCTCTGCCGCCCTCCCAGCCTCCCCCTTTAAAGCAGTGTGCTTTCCTACAGCAGTGCCTGACCTAGCGAATGGGATAGCAGACTTTGACACACAATCGCTCACCCTGCATCCTTCCCAGAGCCCTTCATCCCTCAGGCAGCGGCCTGAGCACCGGAGCACTGGCAGGTCTCTGTCCAGGTCAGCACTGAGCCACTCCACTCCTGCCTCCCTGTCTGCAACCCGCCTCGAGGACATGCCCCTGTCTCCTGCCAACAGGAAGCTGGGTAAGACCTGAGGCTCTGCCCCCTCATTGCCAGCTCTGCCCCCCCAGTGTCAGCTCTGCCCTCCCATTGCTGTCTCTGCCCCCCCAAGTACCAGAGCAGGTTGCTTCAGGCCAGGCTCTCGTTGTGTCTGTGCCACGACAGCACTGTCAGACAGTGCTGAGCCCACTGGACATTGATTTTAATGCGAGCAAGCACCCTGGTTGCCTCTGGGCAGCTCATTGCACCCTGTCCCTCTGCTCTACCCCTGCTCCTCCCGTTCAGCAGGACCTGTGGCAGCAGTTTAGCTCCAGTGCCCAGAGCACCAGAGTGGGTGTGAGCGGGGCTGGGTCGCTCCTCGCAGCACCTCCAGCCTGGCTCTCATCTGGGTGAGAAAGGCCACATGTTGGGCACATCCTGTCAGCAGAGGTGACAGCCACCGCCTCTGTCCCCTGTTCCCCCCTCGCCAAGTGCTTCCTGCACAGCTGAGCTCTTACAGGCACCACTGGGGACAGGAGGCACCGCAGACCCCGCTGTGTTTCTTTTCAGTGCAAGGGCATGAAGTGGTGTCCTTGTGCTCCTCCCACACAGGGATGCTGTCAGGAGTGGGGTTAATGCAGCTTGGCAGGGTAGTGAGCTCCAGAGAGCAGGGCAAGGGCTCACCGTGGGGCCAGAGCCATCCTTGCAAGGAAAGAGCCTTCATCTTCCTTTCCAAGAGAATTCCCTCCATGTGAAGCATCATTTGGTGTTGGGTGGGTGGCCTTTGGAGCAGGTCCCTACCACAAATGCATTTGGTTTCTCTTGGGGATTGAGAAACATGGAGGGATATCACTGCCACAGAGGGAAGTGCTGGAAGCCTCCTGGGGAAGGGAGATTTTAACTCAAGCCATGCCTGGTGTTAAAAGGAGAGGGAATGCCATAGGTCCCTGCTAGGAGGACAAGGCTCGAGCTCACTTTGTTTCTTGGTAGGCTCCAACATTGAGAAGTCAGTGAAGGATCTCCAGCGCTGCACCGTGTCGCTGGCACGGTACCGGGTAGTGGTGAAGGAGGAGATGGATGCTTCCATCAAGAGGATGAAGCAGGTCTTTGCCGAGCTTCAGAGCAGGTGAGTTTCACGCAGGGATAGATCCAGGTGTTCCAGCTTTGGGAAAAGCCACCTGGGATAAAACTGCAGCTTTCCAAGGGCTGAAGCAGCTCTGCCGTGGAGCCAGGCTGAGAGCTGGGCTCCAGGGAGATCTTAGAGCAGCTCCAGTGCCTAAAGGGGCTACAGGAAACCTGGAGAGGGGCTTTGGATAAGGAATGGAGGGGCAGGACAAAGGGAATGGCTTTAACCTGCCAGAGGGGAGATTGAGATGGGCTCTTAGGAAGGAATTCTTCCCTGTGAGGGTGCTGAGGAGCTGGCACAGAGGTTAAGCTCGTTGTGAGGTGGGATTTGAGGCTCTGCTGAGCTGGGGCTCGTGTCTGACAGAGTCATTGTGGATGCAGGAGGTGTGAGGAGCTGTCAGCCTGGTGCTCACCCTGCACTGGAGCTCAGCGTGTGGCTGTGAGGAGCAAACGCTGCTCCTTGAGATCCTCAGTGCAGGGAGACATGGATCTGCTGGGGGTGCAGCACCACCAGGGACCATCCTGCCCCATTCTCAGCCCAGCTCTTGGCTCTGTTTTGAGGCGATGTTTCACCTGAGGAGCCTCCCCCAGCCCCATAGGTCAGGTTAAGGGTGTTCTTGGTGTCTCCAAGCCAAACCCTCTCCCTGTGGGCAGCTCCTCACCTTTGCCTGTGGAACATTCACGTCATGCTGAGAGAGCCCTGGCTCCGAGCAGGACATGGTTCCGGGAGCAGGGAGGGGGGTGCCAGCCCAGAGGAGCCTCCCTCAGCAAACACCCTGGGAACTGCTGCCCAGGGAGAAGGGAAACATTCCCTTTGCTGCCCTCCAGCACCTTCACCTTCTTTAATGGGCTTTTCCATGCTGCTTCCCCCCTCCATGACCCAGAGGAGGATGAAGTGGATCTTTAAACCCCACAGCAGAGCCCATGGCCTCTGGGTGGCTTCCTGCCAAAGGCAGACCTGGAAGCAGGTTTGTTCAGCTGGAACAGGGCATTGGAGCAGCAAAGCTTGGGTTGCTTTAACCTCTGCCTGTCAGGGCTGCCCTTTCCAGTCCTGCTGAGCGCGGAGGCTTCCTGATGTTCCCAACCTTCACCTTCCCTATGGACAAGGGGCTAGGGGCTGGAGGGCAATGGGGCTGGAAAGGATCCCAGCAGGGAAATCCCACCTGGAGCCTTTGTGCTTCCCTATGCGTTGCTTAAA
Organism: Lathamus discolor; assembly: GCF_037157495.1. Lineage (NCBI taxonomy): Eukaryota > Metazoa > Chordata > Aves > Psittaciformes > Psittacidae > Lathamus > Lathamus discolor. The sequence continues at coordinate 2,985,365 of NC_088906.1, forward strand.
CATCCTCAAAGCCCCGCTGCGAGGGGACTGTGGCAGCAGAGAGGGACCAGGATGTGCTTCCCCATGGGTCGGCAGCAGGAACAGAGGCTCCATCCCAAGCGGGTGCTGGCTCTGCCCAGCTCCATGTCCCTGCCCCAGGCCAGGCCCTGGCTGTGCTCCTGCTGTCACCAATCCTGCCCAGAGCAGGAGCTGGATGGGCCATAAATCACCACAAGCAGGTAAATGTCAGAGCTGCTGCTGAGAGGGAATTGCTTCCATTGATCCCACCTCACAGAGCAGATGTGCCTTGATTCGCGTTCAGGTGGTGGCTCCAAGAAATCCCATTCCCAAGTAACAGCATTCCCAAGAAGCACCTTCCCAGTTCTCAACATCCCCAGGTTGTGCGGGAGGAACCTTGGGATGAGCAGAGCTGAGGATGCTGCAGATACAGCTCTGGAGGGATCTGCTGCTCATCCCACTTCTCTTGTATTTTAAGCTCCTCTTTTCCACGTTGTTCCCTGTTTTCCTCAGGGATGGAGCCCAGCGGGAAGAAGCCCCACAGCTCCTTCTCCCCTTTCCAATGGTGTTCAGAGGCTGATGCGGTTTGTTCAGAATGCCGCCGGTCCCAGCTCGCTCCTGCCGCCCTCTGGGGATCTTCTGCCGTGGGATGGCACCAGCCTTTGTTTAATGCTCCATTTCTCCCTGTCATTCCAGCCTTATGGATCGGGAGGTGGCGTTGCTGGCTGAGATGGACAAAGTGAAAGCAGAAGCGAGTAAGCCTCTTGTTCTCCCCTGCAAGAGCTGTGGGTGCTGCTGGAGGGACCCCCAGCACCAGGATTCCATTGAATTACCTCCTATCCCCCTTATTCCCACATTCCAGCTCCATTCCCACCCAAAGCCTGTCCATAGCGTGACTTGCCCCCCTGCCACCACCTGCCCCTGGCTGAGCCTCCATGGGGGTGCTATTCCCAAAGAGCTTCATGATCGAGGGTGGATGAGAGGGGCTTTCCCAGTGCTGCTGGTGCATGGGTGGGACGAGGGGGCTCAGGGGAGCCTGGTACTGGTGCAGTGCTGGTCCTGGTGTGGTGCTGAGCCACACCGTGTTCCCAGTGGAGATCCTGGGCAGCCGGCAGAGGAAGGCAGAGGCGCTAAAGAAGATGACGGACGTGGCTGTGAGGATGTCTGAGGAGCAGCTGGTGGAGCTCCGGGCTGACATCAAGGTGAGTACACCCTCATCAGGCTCCTGCTCAGACCCACCAGGAGGCAGTTGTTCCCCTGGGGACACCTTCATTTAAAGCCCTTGGTCTGGAGATTAGAACCGTGGAATGGGTTGGGATGAAATAACCTTAAAGCTCCTCCAGCTCCAATCACAGGCAGGGCCACCTTCCACTAGACCAGGTTGCTCCAAGCCCCATCCAGCCTGGCCTTAAACACTTCCAGGAATGGGGCAGCCACAGCTTCTCCATACAACCCATTTCATGTCCCACCTCCCTCATTGGGAAGAACTTCCTCCTAAGATCCCATCTCCATCTCCCCTCTGGCAGGTTAAAGACATTCCCCTTATCCTGTCCCTGCATTCCTTGTCAAAGTCCCTCTCCAGGTCTCCTGTAGTCCCTTTAGGTACTGGAGGTCTGTAAAACACCAGCCGTAGAACAGGATTAGTGCAGCAAGAAACCAGCTCCTCTGTGAGTGTCCAGGGACCAGGGCTGTGCCAACTGCATGGACTGGGGATTGTTCCATGGATTAGGGGTGGTTGCATGGAGCAGAAATGGTTCCCAGAAGTGACCATTGCCACCCCCTTCCCAGTGCCCCCGAGCAGCTCCCAGCGCAGATTCCCACTTATGGCAATGTTTCCCCTAAATTTCTTGCCCTAACCTCGTGTTCTGCCTCTCACGAGCAGCACTTTGTGAGTGAGCGCAAGTACGATGAGGACCTGGGCCGGGTGGCACGGTTCTCTTGCGACCTGGATGCGCTCAAGAGAAGCATCGCTGCCTTTGGCCAAGGTGAGGGAGGTGCTGCACCCCCCTTTCCTACTTCTGCTACTGGATTGGGGATGCTCCATGTCCCCCCTCCAGCACTGACCCCAGGGCTCTTCCTCGCACAGTTTCCCACCCGAAGAACAGTTACTCCACGCGGTCCCGGTGCAGCTCACTCACAGCCGCAGCCCTCGGCAGCCCCGGGGACACCGCGCCCCGCCCTGGTCCAACCACCGCCACCAGCCTGAGCACAGGCACCAAGAAGCCCCCGGCTGCAGCAGAGGGACCCACGGGGGACACCGGTAGCCAACCCTCGCAGCCAGCACGAGAGGTAACTGCACCGGCCCCAGGGCACCGGAGCTGGGGAGATGGGATGCACAGGGCTGCAGCAACACTGCTGCATCCGTCCCTCACTGAGCCTCTTCTCTTGCAGCGCACCAGGAGGCCGGGAGGAGGATCCCGACTGCAGCCACCCCCCGTAGCCCAACCCCGGCCGCCGGCAGCGCCCCCACAGCGCCGGCCCCGTGCACGGCAGGAGGGGGCCCGCGCCTGAACCGTGGCTCCAGCGCCCGGTCACCGGGCTCCTTTTGTGCCATTTTGGGCTCTTTTGCCTCTTCCCCCCCCAACCCTTTGCTTTATGTTCCCCTCGCCCCAGCTCCAGCCTGTCCTTCCCCACCTTCATCCCGTGCTGGCAGCGAGGATGAGGAGGGCAAGCGCCCCCACCCCTTTGCTCATCCCTGGGTTTTCCATGTTGGAATCTCTTGGCTTTAATCCTTCCCTCTTCCTCCCGCCCCGTGTCCTCCCTCAGCTCAACTGCAGCATTAGAGGGGCCGGGTGCCTAAAGCCACATTGTGGGGGCCTAGGGAGGTTCTTAGGGGTGCTGGGGGGGTCTGCAACTTTACCCCCCTCCCCCCCCACTTTTCTTTCCTTCTCTTGAACTCCAAATGTCTTAATTTGAAGAGATTAAACCCATGAACCGCAGCTCTGGGCCCTGGAGTCCATTGAGGGGCTTTATTGGGAAGTGCCACCCCCATCCATGGGGTTGCAAGGGGGGCAGATCCCCGCGGGGGGGGCGGCCCAAGCAGCCCCCCACTCACTGCTGGGCCAGCTTGGCTGCTTCTGCCTTGATGAGGGCAATGAGGTCCTGGTTGATAAGGAAAACAAAGCGGAGACTCGCTATCTGGTGGGACAGAACAGAGAATGAGCATTGGGACAGCCCCCCCCCCCCGCCCCAGGACTCTTTCCCATGGCCTTGGGGCTCACCTCCACCACAGAGTTGTTGTTGAGCTTCCACTTGCTGCCACCCAGCACAGGGCGCCCGTCGATGTAGATGGGGCGCCGGCCCTCGTTGGCAATGAAGAAGTCCCCATTGTTTTTCAACTTAATGACACCTGGAGAGAAGGGGAAAAGGGGTGAGAAGATGGGGGGCACTGCCCCCCTTGCCCCAGACCCCCCCAAACCCACCCTGCTTGCGGGAGATCTTCCAGGCTGGCCCCTCCAGCGCCAGGTCCACATCAATCTGGTTGTCCTTGGTAGCTCTGCCCAGGGTGATCTGGGGGGGAAGGCAAAAGAGGATGTTGGGGGGAGGTCCACAGGGTGGGGGGGCTCTGTTGGAGGCGGGGTCTCACCTCCCGGGAGCGCATCAGGTACCGAACCATGCGGCCCCGCAGCACAGCCAGGGTCTGGCTGTCAAAGTCCGGGGAGCTCATCCCTGGAGGGACAACAACAGGGATGTGGGGGGGCACATGGGGAGGGAGGGGCACAACCAGACCCCCCCTCCCTTACCTGTGATGCTGTCCACCAGCACTTGCCACTTGTGCAGCTCCTGCTCCAGCTGCCGGATCTCACGCTTTTGCCGCCTGTCGGCCACGGTCAGCTCTGGGCCAGAGGGAGATGGGAGCTGAGCAGGGAGGTTCCTATATGGCACTCCCCATGTTCCGGGGGGGACACCTCCCACACAGAGTCAGGCTGTTGAATGGAGCGAGTCGGACTCACCGTGCTCCAGCACCTCGTCCCGCACATCTCTATGGAGCAGAGGTGGGATGAGAATGAGGTCCCCTCTTTTCCCCCCCCCGCCTCCCCTATCCCCTTACTTCAATTTGCTATCATCCACCATGTCCTCAGCATCTGAGAAATTAAGCACTTGATCCCCTTTGGGCAACGGCTGCACTGGAAGGAACAGAAAAGAGAAGAATTGAGGAGTGCAGGGAAGTCTGGGGGTGCTGGGGATGCACACAGGACCCCCCCGCGCTCACCGGTCTGGTCCTCCAGGAGGTAATACTGCTTCATAAGCTGCCAATGCAGCTGCAGTGCCTTGGCCGTGCGTGAGGGGTAAAACACATCCGGGTGCTTGTGCAGCAGATCCTGGAAGGTATCCAGCGAGGGCTGGCTGCCCTGGAGGGCGGGGCAAAGGGGGTCACATAGCACCGGGGACCCCCACTGCACCCCCCCTAGCTCCCATCACCTCTCACCGATCCCACTCTGCTGAGCAGCAGCTCCTCAGCTTTGCTGTACAGGACCTTGCTCTGGATGGCAGCGATGGCCTCGGGGTGCAGCTGCCGCATGGCCTGGCAGGCCAGCCTGCGGGGCAAGGACACTGTTACAGCCCCCACCGCAGCCCCCAGCTCTGCCCCCCCCCTCCCCCAGGCCCTGCGCTCACTTGGAGATGATGGGGTCGTAGAGCAGTGCATACCAGCGCTCCTGCACCTCACGTAGCGTGAAGCGGCAGCTGAACTTCACCCCCAGGTGCACGGCGCTCAGGTCGTTGGTCTGTGGGAGCCGCCGGGTGAGGGAGGGGATAGTTTGGGGGACCCCCCCCCCCCACAACCGGAGCCCCCAGCACCTGCAGCACCGCGTTGATGAGCAGGAGATCATCGGCAGGCTTCCAGCGGCCCAGGTCCTTGGTGACCGGCACCGGCTGCTTGCTCTTCTTGAGCCGCTTGGCCAGACCGGGAGCGGGCACCGGGCTGGGCGCGACGGGCGCCGGCACTGCCTTGGAGACCTGGGGCGGGGGGGGGGCACAGCGGGGGTTGGGATCTGCGCGCCCCACACCCCCCCTCGGGTCCCTGCCATGCCCGCACCTTCTTCTTCTCGCTGGAGGAGGGCTCGCTCCCCGAGCAGCGCCCGGGCTCGGCGCCGCCCTTGGCGCGGCTGGGCTTGGCCAGGCTGCTCTCCACCAGCTCATCGTCGAACTTCTTCCTCTTGATGAACCTGGACGGAACGAGAAGGAAGAATGGAGGCGGCTGAGAGCGGCGGAGCCCGCCCCGGCCCTCGGCCCCGCCGTACCGAGACGAGCTCCGGCGCTTGGGGACGGCCCCCGAGGCCGCGGCCGGGCCCCGCTTCGGCCCCGCCAGGGACTCCTCGTCCTCGGAGCGGCTCGTGGCGCCCGACGCCATCAGTGCGGGGGGCGGCGGTGCTGGGAGGGGGGGGCAGAGGTGAGGGCGGGCCCCTCCGGAACTCACACCGGGAACGGGCCCGGTGCCCCCGGAGCTCACACCGGAGGTGGGCCCGGTCCCAGGGCTCACAGCGGGAACGGCGCCGGGCCCAGCCTCACCATCGCCCTGAGCGGGCACCGGGAACGGGCCGCGGCCGCCGCCGCCTCCGCCACCATCAATGGCGCCGCTCCGGGTACCCGGCGGAAGGTGACGTCACGTCAGACGCTTTGAAGCCGCGCTGGGCGGCGCCATCCTCAAAGCGAGGCCCCTGCGCGCCTCGGGTCAGGGCGCCGCCATCTTGACTAAGGGCAGGGCGGGGCCGCCTCCGTTCTGCGCCGCTGTTACCGGGACGTCGAACAGGGATCGGAGCTGGGACCGGGGCAGGAAGCGGCGCGGGGACGCGCCTCGTTGTCCCGGTACACAGAGCCCGCCCCGGCCGCGGCAGCGCAGCCAAACGCCGAAACGGCCGCTCCCATCATGGCGGCTCCCCCTTGCCTACACCCATCACGGCGGCCCCGCCCCCCCCTTTTCGCCACACCCATCATGGCCGCTCCCTGCCTCCTTCTCCACTCTCCTCATGGTCGACCCCGTCCTTGGTGCCCCCACGGAGGGGCCGCTGCTTTATTGGGTCGAGCATCGCCGCGGGGCGAATGGCCCCGTCCCGGCGCCGCCGCCGCCGCGGCTCCATCCCCGGGAGGGTCCCCGGTGCCGGGGTCACGCGGAGCTGGGGGTGACGCGGCCGTCGCCGCCGTCGCTCAGCGCTGCCCACTCCTTGCGCTGGATCGTTCCCGTCTTCTCCTCGCGGAACTGCGGCCGCTGCTCCCGCGGGATCTTCACCGCGTGGTGCTGCGGCAGCGCAGGCGGCACCGCTCGTGCCCGGCGGAAGAACCCGACCTGCGGCGCGCGGCGTCAGCGCTGCCCCGGCCCGGGCGTCCCTTGGTGCTCGCTCAGAGGGACCCGCACCGGCACGGCCCCGCACACAGCCCACGTGTACACACACACGGGACACACGCGTGTGCTGCGCAGCCCCAACGTGCCCTGTGCTGTGGGGGGGGGAGCGGGATGGCTGGGTGCCATGGCGTGGAGTAAAATGGAATGGAATGGTTGGGTGGTATGGCATCGGGTGGCACGGAATGGAGCGGCTGGGTGGCGTGGCATGGCATCCTATGGAATGGCAAGGAATGGCTGGGTGGGATGGCATGATATGGCATGGCTGAGTGGGGTGGCAAGGAATGGAATGGCTGAGTTGCATGGTGTGGGGTGGCAAGGAATGGAATGGCTGAGTTGCATGGTGTGGGGTGGCAAGGAATGGAATGGCAGGGTGGCATGGCATTCCTGTGGTGGCACATGTCATAGCATGGCAGGGGTGGCACAGCACTGCACAGTGTGGCACAGCACAGCACGGCACAGCACTGCGTGGCCCTGCGTGGCACAGCATAGCACAGCGTGGCACAGCACCCCCAGGGGACCCTGCACCTAAGGCAGGGGCCGCCTCTCGCTGCCAGAGCCCATCCCTGCCGCTCACCTTCCAGAGCCCGGCCACGAGCAGTGCCAGGAGGATGATGCCGGCCAGCACTGCCAGCAGGATCACCCACCAGGGCACACCACCCGCCACCGCTGCGCCGGGGTCCAGGTAGATGCTGATGGGGATCTGTGGAGGGGACAGGGGTCAGCGGGACAGGAGGGGGGTACTGGGGGCGGGGGTGTGTCCGGGTGTGGTGGGGCTGGACCTGCACCGACGCATCCCTCAGCACCAGGTTCTTGATAGAGGAGGTCACCGAGACGCTTGCGCGGACGATGAGCTCCACCGAGGTGACAGCCAGGAACTCCTGCGGGGCGGGGGGTGAGCACCAGCTCCATCCCTGTCCCCATCCCTGTCCCCATGCCTGTCCCAAGGCTCCCACCTCCAGGAAGGTGCCGTTCCAGAGGCGGCCGCGAGCGCTCAGCACAGCTGCGCGCTCAAAGCTGGGCAATGGGCAGCGGAATGGCCGGCAGCGTGCAGTGCCCTGGGCACAGTCCTGTGGAGGCGGTCAGACACCAGTGGGGGCACCGCAGGAATGGGGCACCCCATTAAAGAGGCACCTTAGGCCAGGGTTATCCCATGAGTGGCTGAACCCCATAAGTGGGGACATGCCACAAGCAGGGGCACCCCATATGCAGGGGTACCCCAAGAATAAGTGCACCCCATGAATAGGGGCACCCCATAACCGGGTTCACCCCATAACCGGGTTCCCCTCTCTCACCAACGTGACATTCCTCCTCCTCTCGGCGGGTGCCGGCACCCACCAGGCCCCCGGTGTGGGCTGCTCTGTCTGCCCCTGGGGCTCCTGGAAGAGGGGGGGATAAGGCCAGGAATGGGGTGGGAGCAGCAGGAGCCGGGCAGGCACCGGCGCGTCCCCATGGCAGCGGCCATACCAGTGCCAGGCGCAGGGGGTTGGCAGCAGGGCTGCAGGGCAGTGCTTGCCCTGGGGCCACCACCAGCTCCATGTACAGCGGGTACAGGAGCCACTTCCCGTTGGGGAGCTCGTGGGGCCAGAGCAGCGTCAGGAAGGCTGAGCCCAGCGTCTTCACCGACTGGCCCCGGTTGGAGACCTAGGGAGTCCGGGTGTCAATGGGGCTGCCCCATCAGTGAGCGCAGGGCGGGCGGTGGGGTTCCCCAGACGGGCACTCACCGTCACCTCGAAGCGCACAGCGCTGCCCACTTGGCTCTCGTGCTTCACGGCGCTCTCTCCCCGCACGGTGCCGCCAAAGAAGAGCCGCGGTGGCACCGCCACGCTATGGGGACAACGCGGGGGGGTGTTTGTGTGTGTGTGGTGTCAGGGCAGGGCCGGGGGTGGTTCCCGGACCCACATCCGCACATGGGGACAATGGGAGTCCCCACCTGCACTCACCCTGTCACTGAGAGTGGCAGCTCGATGACCACACGTGCACGAGCCACCACCGGCACCAGCCCCGGCTGCTCGCTGATGCTGTGGGGAGCAATGGGGGTTTATGGGGGGGCATCACCCCAAGTCGTCCCCCCCCTCCTGTGATGTGCCCATGGCTACAGCTCACGTGGACAGCACCAGCTCCACCGCCAGGTCTGTGGTCTGAAGCGTGATGCCTGAGGTGCTGAGGATGAGGAAGAACCGGACCTGGGGGCAGAGGAAGGGTGAGAGGGGCAGGATCGGGGGGCAGGACAGGGGGAGCAGGAGTGGGGTCTCATGGGGGCTGCACCCACCTCGGCCCCACGCCGCAGGGGGTTCCCAAGCTCACATTCCACTCGGGAGCCATTCTGGTTGGCGAGACACAGCACCGGCTTCTCCTGAGGGACAGAGAGCTGAGCCCCCCCTGCCCTCCATAGCGCTCCTCCCAGCACCCCATAGCGCCCCCCCCAGCACCCCCATGCGCACCGCGGGGTGCCCCTCATCCTGACGCAGGGCAGAGTAGGGCAGCTCGGGGGGAAAGGAGGCGCTGAGCAGCGCCTCATGTGCGTCATCCCCATCCCGCTGCGGCTCTGCCGGCTCCGAGGGCTCATTGGTGACGTAGATCTCCAGGGCCACGTCCTTCTGGTCACTGATGGCGAGGATGGCGGCACCATCGTCCCCCCTGCAGCAGAGCCACTGTGAAACCCCCCCGCGGTGTCACCGGAACCCTGTGGGGTGAGCACCCACCGTGTCTGCCCCTCACCGTGGCAGTGGCAGGAACTCGGCATCCCCGATGCGGGCGCAGAACTGGAAGTGGAGCTGGAGGTTGCTCTGACAGATCTTGTCGTCCCCACAGCCCTGCTTCAGGAAGTGAACCTGGGGACAGGGATGCTCCAGGCAATGGGACCCAAGGAGCAGGGACAGGGATGCTCCAGGCAATGGGACCCATGGAGGAGGAAGGAGGGATGTGGCCAGTGCCCACCTCAGTGCGGTGGCTGTTGGGCTGCTGTGGGCTTAGCGCAGGTGACAGTGGTGGCAGGACCGAGCCCCGGCGGAGCCGTGCTGAATCCTGGCGCTGCCGCGTGGCCCCATCTCCATGGATGCCATAAGCCAAGGACATGGTGATGGGGCGCAGCTTGTCACGGATGTTGTCCTGTGGGAATGAGGGTGAGGGGAGCCGTGGAGGGACAGGATAGGGTGGGGTTGGCATGGGAATATGGATGGGGATGGAAACAAGGATGAGGTTTACAGCTGGACTCAACAGTCTTAAAGGTGTTTTCCATCCTAAATAATGCTATGAAGGTGGAGGTGGGGATGATGATGGGAATAGGGATGCAAATGGAATGGAAATGATGTGGAACAGGGATGGGGATGCAGATGAGGATGGGGAAGGGGCTGGGCCCCACCTGGAGCTGGAAGGTGGCTGTGACGCAGACCCGCGCCTGCTGCCGCGGCAGCTCCACGGTGCCGGAGAACTGGTGCTCGGGGTCTGAGCTGCGCCGGCTCAGGAAGGCGCCGCGGGGAGCGTGGCCGAGGCGCCGCCTTTCAGCATCCGCGTCCAGCACGTACTGCAGCGCTGGGGGCACAGGGACGGCCGCAGTGCCAGGCGGGTCCTGGTCCTGCCTGGGGACGCGGTGGGGCACAGGGACTGATGCCCCCGGTGCTCACCGAGGCGGGGGCCGAAGCTGCCAGGACTGGCTGTGTAGCTGAAGCAGGCGCCGACGTCCACGCTGGGGGGCAGCGAATGAGCCGGGGGCCAAGGTGGGGGTACAGAGGGGTACGGGGGGGTGGGATCCGGGGCACCCACCAGACGCCTTCGTGGTGCCGGCAGTTGCTCTGCTCCAGGTCGATGTTGGGGGGGTCCAGGGTCACATTGCTGGAGACGTGGACGACGGGGCGGGCTCTGCCGGGGAGAAACGGGGGGGGCAGGATGGGACCCCCCCTGGGCACCCCGAGCCCTGTACCAGGATCCCCCCGGGCCAGGGGAGGCTCGGGTCGGGGGTAAGGGGAGCCCATGATGGAGGTGATGGGAGATGCTCAGGGATGTGGTGCTCTGGAATAGGGGTCTCAGGGACGGGGGGTTCGGGATGGGACACGCTTAAAGGGGCACCCACCTGTACAGCACCACAGTGTCTGAGAGGGATCCCACAAGCAGGTCAGGGTAGAGGTTCCCATCCACGTCCAGCCCCCCCGAGAGCGAATACCCGAATGCCGTTACCCCCACGGCCTCCCCGTCCAGCACCTGCGACAGGACCCGTGGTGGCACTGGGGGGCAGACGATGGGCAATGCCTGCCCCCCCCCGGGCCAGCACCCCCCACACACACCTGCGCCGGTGCAGCCACAATGCCCAGTCTGCTGCCGTGGTAGATGTAGACTTTGCCGGCGCCGTCGAAGGGGGCTCCAACGGCCAGGTCTGGGGGGGGGGCAAGGGCAGGGAATGGGATGAGGTGTGGGGGGGACACCCCTCTATGGGATGCGCCCCTCTGCAGCGCCCGGCCGGGTCCGCACCCTCGAAGCCGTCGTGGTTGAGGTCCCCGGCGGCGCTGAGGGCGATGCCGAACATGGAGCCGCGGGTGCCATTGAGGCGCAGGGGGGTGGCGGCGTCCCAGCGCCCCGAGGGGTTGATGTAGACGTAGGCGGCGCCCCCGATCTCCTTCTGGCGCTCGAAGAAGTGGGGGGCCCCCACCACCAGGTCCAGCCACCTGCGGGGCCGCTGCTCTGTCACCATTGGGGGTGCTGAGGGGCCAAGTACGGGTCCGGGGTCCCGCCCCCCTCACCCGTCGCTGTTGAGGTCCAGCACGGCCACGCTGTGCCCGAAGGCGGAGCTGAGCTGCTGCCCCGGCACCACGGCCTCGGGCACCAGCCGGTTCGCGCTGTCGCGGCGCAGGATGACAACGGCTCCGGTGTGGTTGGCGCGGGGGGCGCCGGTGACGAAGCTCAGCTCCTGCCGCCGCGTCAGCCCCGCGCCCGACGCCACCGAGAACCCTGCAGGGGGAAGGACGGACGTGGTGTCGGTGCCGGCCCCGGCCCCTGACCCCCCACCCGCCGCCGCTGCCGCCTCCTGCCCTGGGGTCCGTTGGGTGGGAATGGGGGGGCTCTGCCCGTGCCTCAGTTTCCCTTCTCTGTGCTGGGGGGGGCAGGACCCCAATTGCCAGGAGGGAAGATGTGTGAGGTGTCCCTGCCCATGGCAGGGGGGTTGGAACCAGATGATCTTGAGGTCCTTTCCAACCCTAACTGTTCTATGATTCTATGATTCTAAGATCTGGAGTGGGAGAATGTAATATTTAGGGCTGGATCCATGTCCGTCCCCCTCCCCCCCCCCCCCCCCGGAGAGCAGCAGAGCCCCCCCAGTGTGAGGCTGGAAGCCTCTGCCCCACATGCAGCAGTTGCCATGCGCGGCCCCCCCAGAGACCCCAAGTCCCCCCCTACGGGCTCTATGCATCCCCCCATGCAGAGACACCTCGGAGGGGGACATGCGGGAGACGGTGGGTGCTGCGAGGGGGGGAAATCACACCAGGCTCTGATACCCCCCCAGCCTGGTGGGTCTCCACCAGCCCTGGCACCACACACATAAACACAGAACAGGAAGACGGGACCCCTGTGGGACACACAGTGTTTGGGGGGGAGCATGCAGGGGGGCAGCCACACATGTGCATGACCGAGCATTCCAGAGGTGTGCACAAGAGGACACACATAAACATGCGGGGGGGGTGCTGGATGTGAGCGTGCACGAGGAGGTGCTGGGTGCTTGTGTGTGGGTGCATGGGGACATGCGTGTATAGGGACATGGTTATATGTATGCAGGGGGGGACGCGTGCATGGAGACACAGGGAGACATGTCTGTAAGGAGATACGTGCGCAGAGACATGTCTGTGGCGTGTATGGGGACACACATCCGTATGGGACACATCTGTATGGGACACATTTGTACAGTGCCATGTGTGAGCCCATGTGTGCTGCCAGCCCTGCCAGCGGCTCCACTCCTCTCTGTTCCACAGACATGGGGACACACGGGGGGGACACACTCCGGGGCACACGGGCCCGGGGGGGGGGGGGGGCACACGGGCGTTACGAACCCACGTAGCTATTGTGGGGCAGGTCTGCGGCCGCGCCGGGCACGGTCTCGCCGGGCGCCGCGCTCCTGTAGACCACTTGGTCGGGCTCGGAGCCGCCGACGCCAGTCGCGAAGAGCAGCCCTGCACGGGCCGCGGGGACACGCGGTCACTAGGGCCGGGGCGGGCGGCGGCGGGGCCGGGCCGGGGCCGGGGGGGGCGTTCCCCGGTGCCGCGCCCGCGCCCCACCCGTCCCTACCCAGGTAACTGTTGGCGGGCACAGGGATGAGCGTGGGGTCCTGCTCCTTCTCGCCCCCTGCCTCGTAGGGGCCGTCGTCGAAGCGCAGCGGGTCCAGGGGGCTTTGGGGCAGCAGCTCCACGCGCAGGGTCCCTGCGAGCCCAACGCGGGGGGGGCAGCACCCAGGGAACCCCCCTTCTGTGCGTGCCAGGGGCAGCGGGCACCGCCCCCCACGGACATATGCACACGCAGCTCACACACATGCGCACACTCATGTGGCATACACACGTACGTGTGTGCTTGCGCCCAGCTGTAGCATACACACATCCATGTGTGTTTGCACCCAGGATGTACACACATGCACACACAAACATGTGCTCACATCCACAGCATGTGTGCAGCCCCATGCTCACACACACACATGTTCACACCCAGCATGAACACACGTGCTCATGCCCATGGCATGCATGCAGCTATGTGCTCACACCTGTGGTGTGTTCACACACATGCATGCTCACATCCACACGTGCTCACACTCATGTTCACGCCCACATGTTCACGCTCACCCCCAGCTAACCCTCCCCTATACATATCCCCCCACCCAGACCATGCTCCCACCCGCTCCCACCTGCATTCTCCCGGCTCTCACCCTTCCAGTTGTAGGTGCCGGGTGCTCCCAGCAGCAGGTAGAGGCGGTCAGGGCTGAAGGCTGCGGCCAGGCCTTGCTGGCAGGACCCGAACTGCTCGTGGCCCTGCGGCCGCCCCCGGCAGAAGCTCCAGTCACCGCCCTCAGGCTCGTCCCGCAGGTCCTGGCCCAGCACAAAGCAGCGGCCGAGAACGTCCCGGGTCTCCAGCGGCTGCCGCACGCGGTGCCGTGCCTCGTACCGGTGCGCGCAGGTCTGCAGGGGACAGGGGTATCAGTGGGGCCGGGGGGGGTCAATGGCACCAGTAGGGCTCGGGGAGGGTCTCAACACTTACCACAATCTTGCCGCCTGCACCCTGGCTTGACACACTCACCCCCAGCCACTGGTTCTCTTTGCTCTCCCGCTCCAGGTCCACTGGCAGCGACAGACAGCCTCAGCCCCACACCGACCCCACTGTGGAGTTGGGGGGCAAAGGAGGGGGCATCCACTCACCTCCATCATCAATGGGCACCCGCCAGCAGTCAGAGGGCTCCAGGGTCAGGGGGCAGGCAAAGAGTCCCCCAGTGCGGTTGGCACCTTGGCTGGGCAGCGCTGGTGCCTGTGGGGCCCCCACCAGCAGCCTGGGACAGGGGGGACCCCATCAGCGCGTGTGTGTGTGGTCCCTATCAGTGTATGTGTAAGGGGGTCCTGGGATATCACTTTGTGTGTGTCTATGGGGCACCATGTCCCCTGCAGCTGTCTCAGTGCCCCCGCACCGATTTCACACAGTGCCGGTGCCCACCCAGTGCCAACCCCCCCGCAGCAGCTGCAGCCCCATTGCCCAGCCTCAGTGCACGTGTGGGTGACGCAGCCCCAAACCCTGCCATTCCCTGTCCCTCAGTGCCACAGGTTAGGGACCCGAAGGGCTGGGGCTTGCTGCAGCTGCGCTGAAGGCTCCACAGTGGTCATGGTGGCCTCGGTGCCCCCCCCCAGCCCCACACCGCCACCGGGGGGGGGCACACAATGGCCTCGGGCCCGGGGCCGGTAAAAATAACCTGGAATTCACTCAAAATAACCCGGCCGCGACATGCCCAAACATGGAGGGAGCTGGTGGGGCAGTGGCACCACCACGCTGGGCACCGGTGCCAGCGCTACCGGTGCCAGCTCCAGCGGGACACCGGCACCGGGGTCTATGGGACCCGGGGTGGGGGGGTCCCGGTGCCGCCGGTGCCCGCGCTGGCACGCGGTGTGGGCGTTCGGCAGCTCAACGGCACCGTGGAGGCGGCGGCAGCGCCCTGGGGGAGCCCAGCCCCAGCCTGGGGGGGTTCCCTGTGCTCGATGCTTTGGGCCCCCCAAATCTCTCCCCCCAAACACCCCGCGGTGCCCGTCCCCCCCGGGGTGAATCTCAGTGTTCCAAAAGCCACGTGGGGCAGGAGCCGATTCCCCCTCTGGTGTCCCGGCGAGTGGAGTGGGGTCCCCGACTGAGCAGGGGGGAAACGGATCCGAAGGGGGGGAACACGGACCCGAGGGAGGAGGACACGGACCCCAGTGAGGGGGGACACGCACCCCAATGGGTGGACACGGACCCCAAGAGTGTCCACCTGTCCCCAGCCCCGTTCCGAGTGTCCAGTCTCCCCGCACTCACCAACCCGCGGGTTCGGGGCTCAGCTGCCGGTGCAGCGCCACGGCGAAGCCGAAGAAGCTGCCGCTGGCACCGTCCTTGAGCACGGCGCTGCCCGTGTCCAGGTTGAAGGCGGCGGCGGGCAGCAACCACAGCCAGAGCGGCCAGAGCCGGGCAGCGCCCACCATGGCCCCGGCAGCACCGGGAGCGCCGGCCCCGCCCGCTGCGGTCCCGCCGCTCCGGCCCGGCAGGAGTCCGGGGATACCGGGAACAACGGCCCGGCCCCCCCGCCCCCGCCCCGCCCGCAGGGCTGCGGTCACCGGTGACACGGCGCGGGGCAGAGGCGGCACCGGGCACCGGATCCCCCCGCACCCCACATGGAGCTGATACCCCCGATCACAGCGCACTGCGCCCCTCCTGCCCCGGGACCCTGAGCAGGGTCGGGGTCCCCCTGGAGCGGCTCGGGGGGGGGGGGGGGGGGGGGGCAAGGGGGGTCCCGTCGCATTTCCCAGCTCCCGGCTATTTTTATCCGCTCTCCCGGAGCCTTTGGCCTTGTGAACGCTCCCGGAATGGGAATTCACCCCGAGCCAAGCGGGTCCGTGCCCCCCCGAGCATCCCCCCCTTGTTCCTCCTTCCCACCATTCCCACCGTGGGAAAGAGCCGATCCCTGCTTGGGATGGGACCAGACCCGCTCCCTGGGGGGTGTTCAGGCATCGGGATGAGTGGGACAAGGAATTGGGAATGGCAGGGAGCACAAGGGGTTTGGGGGAGTCAGAGCCCCCCCCCCGAGAACGCCCGGTTGGTAGCATTCCCAGAGCGATGAGGGGATCCCACAGGATATGCTGCAGGATCCTCACAAGGCTCAAAGCAGGAGCTTGGAACAGGGATTGAGGATGAACCCCCCGGGAGCACCCCCCTCCATAGGAAGGTATGATGGACGCTGGAGCCATGCATGGAGCAGATCCCATCATTTCTCTCGGGACACACATGGATGCATCCCGCTGCCCCAGGGAAGCTCATCCTGCCACGCCCATGGGAGAGGTGCGAACCCTCACCCTCCCAGCACCGGAGCCTCATTCCGCTGCAGGGAAGGACAGGAATGTCGGGAGTGGCGCTGTCCGTTATCCTGGCAAATCCCAAACCCCTTCCGCAGGGAGCAGCTGCCACCAAACCCTGCACAGGTTGGGAATGGCAGGATCCACTCCTTCGCCATTCCCGAGGCTGGGAAAAGCACCTGTGTGTCTGTGTAACCGGAGCGCGAACACATGGGGCTATTTTTACCCATTCACTGCTTTATCTTTGGCTCAAGCTCCTGGATCCCTCCCAATGGGACAAGGAGCTGAATCCATAGGAAAAATCCAGCACATTCTCTCCCCTCCCAGACAAGGGGACGAGGAGGTCTTCCTCCTCTTCCTCCTGCTGCAGCATCCTGAGGCTGGTGAGCTCCGAGATCCTGGAACGCTGCCAGCTCTCCTTCAGGAACGCCGCAGCCCCGCTCCACTGCCAGGAGCTCTTTGTACAGCCCCATCCCATTAGCTGCTGGCACACAAATCCCAGTTCCTGGCAGTAGGCCGTATTGTCCGTGTGGGTATTCCAGACCAGCGCCAGCAGCTCTGGCTGGGAAGGAAAAATGGGATTATCTGAGGCCCCCAGAGACCCCTTATAGGGCCCTGTATTCCCCCCACCCCCCAGACCCCCTATAGAGCCCTGTATCCCCCCCCCAGACATCTGTAGACCCCTGTATTCTCCCCTACAGACACCTATAGACCCCACTATCCCCCCATAAGCCCCTATAAAGCCCTGTATCCCCCATAGGCCCCTAGAAAGCCTTATATCCCCCCCATAGGCCACTATAGACCCCCATACGTCCCATCCACGCCCCCACCCGCCACCGAGGCCCCTCAGGGGCGGGGCGGCGCGAGTCACGTGCGGGTGACGCGGAGGCCACAGTCACGTGTCGCCGCCGCCATGCTGTCCCGGCTGCTGAAGGAGCACCAGTCGCGGCAGAGCGAGCGGCGCGAGCTGCAGGGTGAGCCCGCCCCGTCCCCATGGCAACCGCGGGGCGGGGAGCTTCTGATTGGCAGCGGCGGCTGCCGCTTAGCGTTTGGGGGACACGCCATTGGCTGGCGGGGCTGTCCGTCAGGGCGGGGGGGGTGGGGGCGGGAAGGGAGACCCGCGGCTGGGATATTGGTGGGGGAGAAGGGGGGGCGGATAGGCAAGGTGTGATGTCACCGTCAGCCGCGGTGACGTCACGCCGCCCCTGTGACGTCACGGCAGAGCGGAGGCGCAGGGAGGCGATCACGGCTGCCACCCGGCTCACAGAGGCACTGGTGGATCACCTTAACGTGGGGTGAGCAACAGGACCCCCATAGGGACACCCCCATAGGGGTCACCTCAACGTGGGGTGAGCAATGGGACCTCCATAGGGACACCCCCGTAGGGATCACCTCAACGTGGGGTGAGCAATGGGACCCCATAGGGACTCCCCGAACCTCCTTGGGAGCCCCCAGCCCTTATCCCCCAACGTGGGCTCCCCCTGAGTCCCCCCAGACCCTTTTGCCCTTTTGAAACAGGGAGCCCCCCAACACTGGTACCCCCCAACACTGGTGCCCCTTCACCCGCCCCCAAACCTCCTCCCCAGGGTCCCCCCTCCCAAACCTGCATCTGTTGATCCCTGCACCCCTATAACACCCCCAGCTGGGGCAGAGACCCCCCAAAACCCAGCCTGGGTACCCCCAAAGCCTCTTCCCACCCAAGCCCTCTCCTCGGGACCTCTCACGCCATGTCCCCTTCCATGTTCCCCCCACAGCGTGGCGCAGGCCTATGTGAACCAGCGGAAGCTGGACCACGAGGTGAAGACACTGCAGGTCCAGGCAGCGCAGTTCGCCAAGCAGACGGGGCAATGGATCACCATGGTGGAGAACTTCAACCAGGCCCTCAAGGTGGGGGCCCCGAACCACCCCCCACCTGCTGCCATAGGGCAGGGGGCGTCACCCCATACCCAGGGAGCTGGGATTCCCTTTGGGATACACAGAGGGATGTGGCATCCCCGGTGTCACCATGTGCTGGCGGGGGGGGTGTCCCAAAATCAGTGGTTGATGGAGGAGGGGGTGATCCCAAATCCCATTGACTTTCTCCCCCTTATCCCACAGGAGATTGGTGACGTGGAGAACTGGGCACGCAGCATCGAGATGGACATGAGGACCATTGCCACCGCGCTGGAGTATGTGTACAAGGGACAGCTCCAGCCCCCCTGCTCCTGACCCCCGTGGGTCCGTCCGTTCCATCCGTTGTCCCGTCCCGTCCCGTCCCCCGCCCCGTCCCCCCCGTCCCCCCCCCCCCCCGTCACCGTAATAAAGGCTGCTTGTGCCGTGGGCCCCTCCTAAGCCTCCTCATCCTCTTTAGCACTAAGCCCTGAGGCCCCTCTTGCTCCAGGACAAAGGGCTCCTTTGGGCCTGAGGCTCTAATCCACACCCCGCCGCCCCCCCCGGCGAGCTCGGCCCCACCCCCCACCCTGGGGGGGCTGCGAAGGGCACCTGGGGGGATCTGTGTGCCCGGGGGGCTGCCTTCAGCACCTCCCCCGGCCTCCACTCATAATGAGAGACCCCAACATGGTGAGGGGTGTCCCAGCACCCCCCATGCACCCCGTTACCCCCTCCGGAGCTGCACCCAGCCCGGGGAGGGGGAATTTTGGCTGCAGCACCGGGGGAGGAGCAGCCGTGGCCCCCCCCGCAGGTCACACAAACCAGAGCCGCTGCCGCAGCTGCAGGTGCTGCCCCACTGAAGGTAGGGGGAATATAGGGGGTGGGCTCCTCCCTGCATCCCAACCCAGCCTGGGGGGCCTGTGGGGCTGCCCCGTAGCTGCTAGTGCCCTGCCTGGGCAGGGGGAGGTACCTGTCCCCTGCCGCACCTGGCTTTGGGGTCCCTCACCAGAGCCCCCAACAGCACCCACTGCTGGGAGCAATGGGGGGGTCCTGACCCCCACTAAGACCCCCCAAAAGGGGCTCCTGGAGGGGGACACAGCCCCCCATAAGCTATCTTGATGGGGGGGGGTTATGTGGGTTGGGGGGGTCCCAGATGCCAGGGTGTTGGTCACCTCCCAGTGCAGGGCAGGGGGGCTGGGGTTAAATGGGGGGTGGGGGGAGCAGCAGTGACCCTCCCAGTTCCTCCACTGAGTGTCACTGCTGGGTCCTGGCCAGGCGCTGACACCGTGTCCGGTTGATCCCATCCAGACACTGGGAGCCCGGAGCCGGAGCGAGGTGGGTGGGAGAAGCTTCCTCAGTGCCCCCTTTCCCACCCTCCCTGTGTGCGTGTGTGGATCTGACCCACCTAGTGTGGGGCAGGGCAGCGACCTTGGGGTGCCCACTATGGCTTTATGGACGATGAGCTTGAAGGTGGGGTGCAGAGGGTGACCATGGGGTGGCACCCCACTATTGAGGCTCCAATCCCACTGTCCCCCCCTGCCCCACAGCCCCCATAATGTGGCTGCTGATAGTGCTGGAATGGGGCATGTGTTGTTACGGGTGATGACCCCCATAGTGTGGGGCAGGGCAGTGACCTTGGGGTGCCCACCGTGGTTTATGGGCGATGGGGTGACCGAGGCAGGGGGGTCCCCAATGTAGAGGGCTCCAGTCCCACTGTCCCCCTGCCCCACAGCCGCTATGATGTGGCTGGCGATGGCACTGGCGGCGCTGTGCTGGGCGCTGCTGTGGCTGCTGCGGGACCGGCAGACGCTGCCGTCGGTGCAGGACAAGTTTGTGCTGGTGACCGGCTGCGACAGCGGTTTCGGGCGGCTGCTGGCGCGGCGCCTGGCGCGGCGCGGGTACCGCGTGCTCGCTGCCTGCCTCACCCCCGCCGGCGCCGAGGCGCTGCGCCGCGGCTGCCCTGGGCACCTCCGCACCACCCTGCTCGACCTCACCTGCCCCGACAGCATCCGCCGCGCCGTGGAGTGGGTGAGCGATGAGGTGGGCGACAGAGGTGAGTGGGGGTGGGGACCATGGGGTAGGATGGGGGTCTGTGGGGCAGGATGGGGTCCGTGGGGCAGGATGTGGCCTGGGGGGCAGGATCGGGGCCAGGGAGGTCCTGTGAGGTATGGGATGAGGTCCATCAGTAAGGAGCAGGATGGGTGGTCTCAGGAGAGGTGGGTGCTGTAGGACAAGAGGATGTGACCCACCAAGGGATGCTATAGAGCAAGACAAGGAGCTCCATAAGGGGTCATGGGGCAGGACAGGGGGTCCCCAGGATTCAGAGTCCCTGATGAGGTGTTGTAGGACACAGCAGGGGGGTCCCAGTAGGGCAGAAGGTAAGGGTTGGCTCAAAAAGGGCTGTGGAACAAGATGGGCCCGACTGGCAGTGCTGTGGGGTGTGTGGGGTCCAGGGCAGGATGGACGAGTGGGGGAACACAGCAGGGCCAGGCTCCCCTCCTTGGCAAATCCCCTCTAGGTCTCTTTGGGCTGGTGAACAACGCCGGGGTGGCCAATCCCATCGGCCCCACAGAGTGGATGGTGCTGGAGGACTACCGCCAGGTCATGGCCGTCAACGCCTTTGGAGCCATCGAGGTGACGCTGCTGCTACTGCCGCTGCTGAAGCGAGCGCGGGGCCGTGTGGTCAACACCTCCAGTGTCCTGGGCCGCCTCGCAGCAAACGGCGGTGGCTACTGTGTGTCCAAGTACTGCATCGAGGCCTTCAGCGACAGCCTGCGGTGGGTGCTAGGGCCCCCATCAACAGCAGCATCCCCAGCCCCATGGCACTGATCCCCTGCATCCCGCAGGCGCGACATGTACCACTTCGGGGTCAAGGTGAGCATCGTGGAGCCTGGGTTCTTCAAGACGGCGGTGACGGACCTGGAGAGCATCGAGGGGTCTCTGCGGCAGCTTTGGGAGCGGCTGGCACCTGAGACGCGCCTCAGCTATGGGGAGGACTATTTCCGGCAGTGTAAGTGGGGCAGACGCATCCCCCAAGGCCCTCAGAGGGAGGGTTTGAGTTGAAGGGACCTTAAAGATCCTCCAGTTCCACTAGAGTGGGTTGCTCCAGCCTGGCCTTGAATACTGCCAGGGATGGGGCATCCAAACCTTCTCTGTTCAACCCATTCCATGTCCCACCATCCTGATGGTGAAGAGCTTCTGCCTAAGAGCTCATCTCAGTCTCCCCTCGGGCAGGTTAAAGCCATTCCCCTTGGCCTGTCCCTACAGGCCCTTGTTCCAAGCCCCTCTCCAGGTTTCCTGCAGCCCCTTTAGGCACTGGAGCTGCTCTAAGGTCTGCCCTTCAGGAGCCTTCTCTTCTCCAGGCTGAACCAGCCCAGCTCTCTCAGCCTGGCTCCAGGCAGAGCTGCTCCAGCCCTTGCAGCACCGCCTTGCCTGAGCCCCCCATTCCCTTTCCTCCCCCAGACCTCAAGGTGCAGCGCTTCATCATGAACCTCATCTGTGATGCAGACCTGGCCAAGGTGACATGGTGCATGGAGCACGCGCTGAGCGCCCGCTATCCACGCACCCGCTACAGCGCAGGCTGGGACGCCAAGCTGCTCTGGCTCCCTGCCTCCTACCTACCCGCCTGCATTGTGGACCTGGTCTTGGCCACCATCCTGCCCAAGCCTGCCCATCGTGTCCGCTGACCCCCCCGGACCAAGCTGTGTCCCCCCACCAAGGGCTGCCAATAAAAACACCCCCCTTGGTGCCACATGAACCATGGCGCACCCCTGCGTGGTCAATAGTCCGCCCGCATCCCACCCGTGCTGGGCACAGGGATCTATGGAAGCTTTTATTCCCAACCCCAGGCTATGGTGGGGTTTTGGCACGTTGGGTCCTGCAGAGCCCCCCACAGCTCTCCCGGTATGCAGCACTGGGAGCTGGGGGGGGGCTACATGACCTCGTAGCCGCTGCGGATGCCCTTCATGAGACAGCAGGCAAAGACGATACCCAGGATCTAGATAGAGAGAGGGGAAGGGGGTGATATCCACCCTGCTCAGCCCCATACACCGGGCTGGGGGGAGGGCCAGCCCCGCACATGGGGATGGAAGAGGGGGCTCAGCCCCACACATGGGGATGGAAGAGGGGTTCTCAGCTCCATATCCCACTTCAAAGAAGGCGATTCCCAGCGCCACAGCAGCCACGATGAGGATGTTCTTCTTCATCCAGGCTTCGATGCTCTGGAGGCAGCCCTGGGGGGCACAGAGTGGCTCAGGGGGGGCTGTGGGGACCCCAGGAGGGTGACAGGGGGCTGGGGGTGTCTCACGTTCTCATAGACGGTGGCAGGGGTGGGGTGCACGTTGCAGGATGTGCTGTTGATGCGGCAGCAGGACCGAGGCACTGTGCTGTTCTCCCGGAACCGCTCGATGCTGTTCCAGTCTGTGTAGTTGTTGGCTCCACAGCAAGAGAACTGCAGAGAGGGAGGGTCAGTGGGGTCCCCAGTGAGTCAAGGGGGGGTTCCCATGTGTCCCCCCCTCCATCCCATTACTCACATCCCTCTGGAGCTCATCCACTGCCTCCGTCAGGGCTTTGTCCTCCCCATACTTGTTCATGGCATCCCAGAGCCCCTCCTCCAGCACTGTGCGCACCTGGGCGGGGGGGCACAGAAGGGCTTGGGGGGTCAGAGGGATCCTGGCACCTCTGCATGGGGCCATGCCCCCCCCCCCCGACTCATCCCCACCTTGTCCTTGAAGACGTATCCGGCAATGGCAGCGGCGACCTCCACCAGGAAGATGATGCTGAGGAGGACAGCAAACTGTGGGGAGAAGAGGTTGGGGTGTCAGGGTGCAGTGGGGGGAGTCAGGGTGGGTGTTAAAGCGGGGGGGTCAAGGTGCAGTGTGCGTGCTTGGCGGGTCTCTGGGGGTGTCTGGAGAGCCTGGGCACTCACTGTGGGGACCATGCAGTAACTCTCCTTCCAGGGTGCAGTACGGGAGTCTTAGGGAGTGTTTGAGGGGTGTTTGGGCAGCTCTGGGGGTGTGTTTGTGGTGGTCTCAGGGGGGTCCAGGTGCTCACCGTGGTGACCATGCAATAACTCTCCTTCCAGGCTCCGCAGCAGCCGAAGAAGGAGATGAAGAAGATGATGATGCCGAGGACCAGGATGGCCACTGGGGTGCCGGCGGCCGAGGCCGTGCTCACCACCAGCGCCTTATCCAGCGCCACCTGCGCGTAGATCCCGATGGCTACGAGGGCAACGCCGCATACCTGGGGGGGGGCAGAGCCGCTGGGTGGCAGCCGGGAGCCCCCCGATGAGGGGGGGCACCTGCGTCCTCCCTTTGACAGGGGGGTTGTCTTCAAAGTAGGGACCCCCTCGTCCCCCTATCCCAGCCACGCTCTGGGGGTGCAGCGGGGTATGGGGGGCCCGATCCTGCCCCATGGACGGACACTCCCGGCGCTGGCTGCTGCGGAACGCTAGGAAGTCCGGGAAGTCCAGGATGAAGCGCGGCCTTCCGGCCACGGCGAGAGGCTGCGGGGGGGGGGGGAAACGCCAGCCCCCCCACGGTGCTGGGGAGCCAGGGCAGGGCGTGGGGGTGTCACCCCGGCCTCGGTTCCCCCCCATCCTGGCCCCTGTTTGCTCGCTGGGCCGGGCCCGGCTGCACAAACACTCCTGGGGAGAGTCGGGGGAGAGCTGGCGCCAGTGTCCCCATCGCGGCCCACCCCCCCCCGCTGGCGGGTGGCCCGAGGCCCTTCAGGGGTGACTCAGCCCCACAGAGCCGGGGTGGGGACCGGGACGAGTCACTCCCCGCTGGGGGGGGCCGGGAAAGGGCCGGTTTGTGCCCCCCCTCCCCGCTTCAGCCGTTGGCTCCTCCTTCCTCACCCCGACTTCCCCAAACCTCCCCCTGACCCCCCCCCGCGGGAGCCCCGCAGGGACCGGGGTGTCCCGGTCACCCCCTGGGGGGGGGGTGTTTGTACCCCCTCCCCCCGCCTTGGTGTCCCTGGTACCGCCCGTACCGGCCGCGTTACTCCTGGAACCTACCGATGGCGGCGGGGGGCACGGGCAGGGCCCTGTGCGGGCAGGACTCCCCCTCCCACCCCGGGGTGCCCTGACTCCCAGCAAGAGGGGCCGCCGCCTGACGTGAGACTGGGGCGGGTCCCGAGTCCTCCTTCCCCGGTTCCCTCCCGGTTCTCTCCGGTTCCCAACCCGGTTTCTCCCCCAACAGGCCCCGCACTCACCCAGAAGATGAAGTTGAACACGAAAACCAGGAACTTCACGCATTTCATCCCGCCCTCGACCGCCATGGCCCGTCCTGCGGGAGCCGCCGCTCAGCCCCGGTACCGCTCCCGTTCCTGTCCCCTCCTCTGCTTATGCTCCCGCTCCTGTCCCCGGGCGCTCACCGGCGCCCCTGTTTCACCGCCCGCCCCGCGATCATGTGACGGGACCGGGGCGAGTCCTCGGACAGCACCGGCACCGCCCCGGGCCCGCCCCCGCCCCGCAGCACAGACACCGGGTGCGGGGGACGCTTTAATGGGGGGCTCGGGAGGGCGGGGTAGCATCACAGAGCTCCCATCGCAAAGACACAGCACCTGGGACCCCATAACCGCAGCCCCGGGGTCCCGGACAACCCACGACACCACCCCGGGTCCCAGCGTCCTGCCAGCCTTGGTCCACCCCCTGAAAACCCCAAAGCCTGCACCCAGAGGTCTCTGACACCCCATAAGCTGCACCCTGAGGTATCAGACACCTCATACACTGCACTCAGAGGTCCCTGCTGTCCTGTACTCTACAACCTGACAACCCAGTGACCCACCACCCTTGGTCCCAGACACCCTATACCCTGGTCCTGCCACCCCTGGTTCCCATGCTCTCAGAGCCCTGGCACGGTGTCCAGTGTGGCCAGCACAGCCTCGAGGTGCTGGGGGTCCACATAGGCCACAAGGCCGCTGCAGTTCGCCCAGCGTCTGGCCCCGTCCACCCCTTCTATGGGGTGGTTGTAAACCAGCTCGGGGGGGGTCCCGATGCCCCCTGCTCGCCGCGCCTGCAGGGCCTCTGCCAAGGCCACAATCCCCCCGCCCAGGGCACGCAGGATGGCGTGAGGAGCGCAGGTGTCCCAGGCAAAGGTGCTGCCCTCCGAGAGCACGTAGATGTCCGCCAGCCCAAGGATGACGCAGAGCAGCTTGTACCCGGCACCGGCGGCAAAGAGCAGGCGCCCGCCGCAGAGCGGCTTCAGCGCTGCCTGCACTGCTGGCACCTCGGCGCGGCTCAGCACCACGCGTGGCACCAGCGACGGTCCTGGGGGGCTCAGCGAGCTCAGCCGCGTGTCCCCATAAGCGATGCCCCAGTGGTACCGGCCCTGCCACCTGCGGGGATGGGGACCCTCAGTGCAGGCACCGGTGGGGTCCCACTCACCCCGGTGCTGCCTGTGGTGCCTGTACCTGCACGTCTCAGAGTCCCGCCGGAAGAAGGGCTCGTTGATGACACCCAGCACAGGGCAGCCCGTGTGCCGGTTGTAGGCGCCGATGAGCACCAGTGCCGAGCACAGCCCAGCTGGAGCAATGCCGTCGACAGGGCCCACGTTCTCGCTCCCACGGATGTACTCGTTGGTGGAGTCTGTGGGTGAAGCCGGGGCTTAGCCATGGGGATGGGGTGATCCTGACCCAGCCCATGCCAGCACCCCCTCACCAATGGGGTCTATCCAGATGGCCAGGTCCTGCAGGGGGATGCTCAGCTCCATGCCAGCCAGTGCCGCATCTCCCAGGGCCACGTCCCGGTGCACGGCGTCCGACAGCAGCTCTGCGGCCTTGCGCTCAGGCTCCAGCACCGCCAGCAGCAGCGCTGCTGTGTCCCCCGGCGTGGCGCACACCCGCACCGTCACCATCTCACCTGTGGTGCCCTGGCTTCAGCACCGACCTCTGGAGTGGGACGCCCCCCCTCAGCCCTGCTGCACCCCCAGACTCACCCTCAAGGCTCCTGAACTCGTTGGACTCTTCGCCATGGATGTGGCCCTGCAGCTCTGGGAACTAGAGACGGGGTGGCTCAGCTGCAGCGCAGGGGGAGCCCTCACCTCATCCCACCCCGTCCACCCCATGCCATGCCATCCCATGCCATGCCATCCCATGCCATGCCATCCACCCCATCCCACCCCTACCTCCTTCCCCAGGTCATGCTTGATGACCTCCTGGATGAGGACATCCGCCAGTGTCTTGAAGTCCTGCAGAAACCTCTGGTTCCGGTCGGGTCCTGTCTTCTCGGCCACCAGGAGCTGGAAGAGCGGCTGCTCCTGCCGGCACAGCCGGGCGATATCCGCAGCCTTCTCTGAGGCGCTCACCAGGGCCTGGAGCAGCCCAGCCATGGCCAGGGCTGGGGCTAGGGGACACGGGGCTGAGGGGACGTGGCACTGCGGTGACGTGGCCTCCCACCTCCTGCCCAGTGGTTTTGGGGTTTGGGCAGGGTAAGGACGTGGCTGCAGTGATCCTACCCAATGCCAGAGGCCACAGCTCGGACGTGGGGATGTGGATGTGGGGATGTAGGGACGTGTGACGTGAGGATGGGGTCATGGGGCCATGGGAATATGGGGACATGGACGTAGGGACGTGGGACTGTGGAGACATGGGGAAATAGGGACATGGGGATGGGGATGTGGCCACGTGGAGACATGGCAATTGGGACACGGGGACAAGGACGTGGGGCTGGCCACAAGACACAGCAGGGCTGTGGGGGCAGGTCCCCGTTGCCCCCGGGGCGGTGTGGGGTGGCTGGGCCGCCCCCCGACAGCGAGACCTATCTCGGGACATCCCCCCCGGACCTCCCGTGCTCCCCCCGCCCCGGGACCCCCGTGTGCCCCCCCCGGGACCCCCTTCCCGGCTCCCCCACCTGCGACGGCCCCGGAAAGGTCCCGAGCCCACTCCCGCCCACTCCTTGCCGTTACCGGGGCCGGTTCCTCTCACAGCTCCTGGGGGGCGGCCCGTGGGGCGGGGCCGGCCGGGACGCGTCACGGCGCCTCTTTAACCCCCTCGGTACCGAGCGGCGGGCGTAAAACCCCCAGCGGGGCTGGGGGGGGACACGCTGCTGTCAGTGCTCCCCGACCCGCCACCTGCTTCCGCTTGTCGCTTTGTAGCTTCCGTCGCCGCGGGACCGGTGACACCGAGATTCGGTGATGCCTCGGGGAACGGGGAACGGCCGCACCGGGAACGGTTGGGGGTCAGCCCCCACAACAAACACTTCCCTCCCGCCTCATCCCACCTCCTCCGGGACCACCCCCCGGGGTACCGGTGCGGGTTGTGTCTCCCAGCGCCACACGGTGGCGCGCTCGCCCCGCTTCGGTATTACCGGCTCCGCTGTGTCGCCCCCTGGCGGGATGCGCTTGACACCGCTCCGGTAGTGGGGAGTAGCTGAGGGGAGTATAATGGGACAACGGGATGGCTCCTTCATCACCTTCACCCCACCGGTGCTGGTTTGGTACCGTAGGGGGGAGTCTCTGCACCGCTAGAAGGGAGAGTGACCGGCTGCAGCCCCTCTACCACGGGTTTGCCGAGCCTCCGGTTTGCCCTCTCCATGGTTCTGATGGGGAGCAGAGCTGCTGGGGGGGGACGGGATAACACACGTAGACCCCCACCGGGATGCTTATCCCCGGTTTACCGGGGCGGCACGGTGGGACCCAACTCTCGGCAAGTGCCGGGGTCCCCCCGCCCCGCCGCACTTGCCAGGAGTTGGGTGCCACCGCTGTCGCCCCCCGTTACAACGGGCTATAGAGAGGAAGGGATTTGAAGCGGGGGGGGGTATCGCTCCGACCCGGTGGCTGCGAGGCCGTTCCCGGTGCTCGGGGGGCCGGCGGCGGCTGGTGCCAAGCCCCTGCCCGAACCTCTTTTGTGCGGCCGCAGCCAATCATGGCCGGTGACGACACACTTCTCTTGGGGTATAAAACCCCGGGGCCGCCGTTACCGCCGCTTTTTTTTCCTTTCCCCCCCCCTCCCCTTTTTCCTTCCACCCCCCCCCCGCTTCCCCGCCCCCCGGCACCGTTCCCGCCTTCCCCCCGTTCCGCCGCGCCCCCCCCTCCCCTCCCTGTTTTCTCCCTCCTCCCCCCCGTTAAAAACGTTGCGGTGGAAGCGGAACGGGGGGGGCTCGGCCCCCGGTGGTGGTGGGGACGTTTTGCTTACCGGTATGGCCCCGGTGGTGCTTTGCCTCTTGGCGGCGGCGGCGGCGGTGGGAACGGGAGGGGGGGGCACTATGGGAACGGGGAGCGCTCTGGAGCCCTCCTGCCCGGTGTGCCTGTGGCGGAGGCACAGCAAAGAGCTGCGGCTGGAGAGCATCAAGTCTCAGATCCTGAGCAAGCTGCGGCTGAAGGAAGCGCCCAACATCACCCGGGAGGTGGTGAAGCAGCTGCTGCCCAAGGCCCCCCCGCTCCAGCAGCTCCTCGACCTCCACGACTTCCAGGGGGACTCGCTGCAGCACGACGAGTACCTGGAGGAGGACGAGTACCACGCCACCACCGAGACCGTCATCAGCATGGCCCAGGAAAGTCAGTGCCGCCTTTGTTCCGCCCCGCCGCCGCTCCAAACTTCGCCGGCGGGCACCCCAATCCCAACCCCGGTGTCCCCCTTCCCACTCCCGCTGTCCCCATCCCGCCCCTGGTCCCCCCCACCCCACCCCCAGTGTCCTCCATCCCACCCCCATGTCCCTCGGTGTCCCCCCTCAAGCCCCTTTCAGGTACCGGCCCTCTGGGACTCCCCACCGGTTCCCCTCCGGCACCCCCCGGTACCCCCCCGGCGCCCCCCGCTTCCCCTCTGGCACCCCCCTGCTACCCGGGATGGCTCTGTGCGAGTGCTGGGACACACACCGGGATACGGGGAGAGCCGGTGCTGGGAACCAGGAACTAAAATGGGACTGGGAATGGCCAGTGGGTGCTGGGAACTTGTAACGGGGATTGGAACCTGTCACTGGGTGCTGGGAGCTGGTAGTGGGTTCTGGGACCTGGCATCAGCACTGGGACTCATCACTGGGCACTGGGAACTGACACTAGGTACTGGGGCCTGGTACTGGCACCCATCTGTAGGAGAACTGGGCACTGGCACTGGGGCTGGATGCAGGGACCTGGCACTTGACACTGGCACTGTTCACTGGGTGCTGGGGCCATGCTGGGCGCATGGGGTGGGTGTCACCGTGGGTGACAGCGGGGTGACAGCAGCAGGTGTCCCGGGAGGATATCATGGAGAGACTCTGCTCTGTCCATCTCTCCCTTCTTCCTCTGCCTGGCCCTTGCCTCAGTTTCCCTGCTTCCACCTGCTCCGGCAGTGGGATGGGGCTGCAGAACCCCCGCGGGGGGGGGGGGGTGGTGGACACGGGGCCGGGGAAGGGGAGGGGGGGCCGGGTGAGAAGGGCTGGCGGAAGGGAGGGAAGTGAGGGACGCTGCCCCCCCCCCGCCCCGGCCCAATTCCCTTCCCAGCCATTAATAGATTCGGGTGGCTTTGAAATTTTATTACCCATAAAATCGCGGCCCCGCCGGGGGGTTCCTGCCTCCCCCCCAAACCTTTTAACAGCCCGGGGGGGGGGGGCCGACATAAAGAGTATGGGGCGGCTCCTGCCCCCAGCTCCTCTCCGGGGGTCCCAGCCCTGCCGCAGCCGGATGCGCCACAGGGTCTGGCCGCGGCCCCCCCGTTATCATTATGATTATTCCCCCCCCCCTCCCCTCCCCCGGGGCAATTTGTGGGTTTTATGGTTCCTGAGCAGGAGGAGGGAAAGGGCTTCACAGGCGGCGCAGCCATAAAGCTCTCGTGTTCCCCCCGGTAATCCCATCCCCCCCAACACCCCCCACCCCGGGGGGTTTAATGGCAGAAGGGCCCTGAGGGGGGTTAATTGGGTCCTAAACCAATTTAGGGGCTACCCGTGACCCCACGACCCGTAATGAGGAGTCCTGGGGGGGGGTGCTGTTGGGGGGCTCAAGGTCAGCAGGATGGGGGGACATGGGGACACCATGGTGCCACTGCTGGCACATAGCAGGACTGGACCTGGGGGGGGGGATGTCTCTCCAGGCCCCCACACCAGGCGAAGGGTTAATTGGGCAGGGGTGGGAGCCCCACATGTGGCCCAGTGTGAACAAAGAGCTTGGGGGGGTCAGGAGCCACCCCCCTCCAGGTGTCCCAGGGACCTTTATCCTTTATTCACTGTTACCACAGTGACCGGACGAGTATCCTGGCAGTGCCAGGAGCAGCCAGCATGGCACAGACCTCCCCATACTCCCAGCACCCCAGAACACCCCTTGTGCCCGCCGGGATGCTAGGATGAAGCCTGGGACGCAGGTCACTGATGCCACTGGTGCCACTGGTGCCCTGGTGCTGTGGTGAGGGGTTTCGGTGCCGACTCCAGCCTCTCTCACCTGGAGAACCCCCAAAACCAACCCCTGACATAGACACATCTGCAGCCCCCAAAGCCACCGGGAGCACTGGGACACATTGTGGTGGTTGCTGGCCAGGTTGGGACAACGTCCCACCGGTGACTGATGGCCAAGGGGCTGTGTGGCACAACTTACCCCAGCTGGGAGCCGGGGGGAACCCAACATGGCTTTGGGGGTCCCCAGGGGATCAGGGGTTTAATGTGGGGCAGCAAATCGCAGGGGGTGTATGTCTGTGCTGGGCCCCCACAGCGCAGTTGGGGGGCTCCCGGTGTCGTGACCCCCATGTGCCGGGGAGGCCCCGCTGCAGCAAATGGCCCCGCTGCAGCTGGGTGCTATTAAACCTGACCGGTGCGTGGCGGGGGGCGGAATTCCCAGCTCAATTTGACACAGATGTGTTTGTGGAGCAGGGAATGCCAGAGCAGCGGGGGGAGGGTGGCCGGGACCCCTGAGCCCTGTCCCTATCCCACTGAGGCGTGGGGCTGCCCCATAGCGGGTGCATGGGGGCACTGGTGGGGTTGCGGGGACAACCTTGCGGTGCCATGGACCAGCTGCAGCACCTTCACTGGAGCCCCCACATCCCACTCAGCCCTCATCCAAGTGGGGGATCCCGAATCCCAGGTGATGCGGGGTCAGGGGCAGCCAGGACCTTGCTGAGGATGAAGGGGAATGAGCCCCAGGGCAGACTCTGGCTTGACCTTCACCTGCTAATGACTGAAGATTAGTTCCCCCTGGGGAGGATGAGGAGGATGAGGAGGGTGAGGATAAGGAGGATGAGGAGGATGAGGAGGATGAAGATGATGAGGGTAAGGAGGATGAGAAGGATGAGGATGAGGATGACAAGGGGGGTCGTGGCGCTGCCCCTGACGCCTCCTTCCTCCCACAGCGGACCCCGTGGTGCAGATCGAGGGCAACCCCCATTGCTGCTTCTTCAACTTCAGCCCCAAGGTCATGTTCACGAAGGTGGTGAAGGCACAGCTGTGGGTGTACCTGCGGCCCGTGCAGCACACCTCCACCGTCTACCTGCAGATCCTCCGCCTGAAGCCGGTGACGGAGGAAGGCAGCCGCCACATCCGCATCCGCTCACTCAAGATCGACCTCAACTCCCGCCTTGGGCACTGGCAGAGCATCGACTTCAAGCATGTGCTGCAGAACTGGTTCAAGCAGCCGCAGAATAACTGGGGTATTGAGATCAATGCCTTCGACCCCAACGGCAACGACCTGGCTGTCACGTCACTGGGGCCTGGCGCTGAAGGGCTGGTACGTGCCTGCTGTGGGGCTGGAGGGGCTCCTGGCCATCCGTGGGGAGCTGGAGTGTGATGGGGATGGTCATGGGTGGTGATGCAGCTCTGTGAGGACAGTCACAGCTCCTTGGGGACAGTGACAGCCTCATGCGGCTGGTGACACCTCCATGAGGCCACGGAAAGCTCTGTGGGGATGACGACAGCTCCATGGGGCCCGTGACAGCTCCACGGGGCTGTGTGGGACCTGGGCAGAGGGAATGGCGGGACCGTGGGGTGGTGGCTCAGTGGGTCTCATCCTTCCTCTCCCCCCAGCACCCCTTCATGGAGCTGAGGGTGCTGGAGAACAACAAACGCTCGCGCCGCAACCTGGGGCTGGATTGCGACGAGCACTCGACTGAGTCACGCTGCTGCCGCTACCCGCTGACCGTGGACTTCGAGGCCTTTGGCTGGGACTGGATCATCGCACCCAAGAGGTACAAAGCCAACTACTGCTCGGGGCAGTGTGAGTACATGTTCATGCAGAAGTACCCGCACACCCACCTTGTGCAACAGGCCAACCCGCGTGGCTCAGCCGGGCCCTGCTGCACCCCCACCAAGATGTCCCCCATCAACATGCTCTACTTCAATGACAAGCAGCAGATCATCTACGGCAAGATCCCAGGCATGGTAGTGGACCGATGTGGATGCTCTTAGAGCCGGTGCTGCTGCCCCGCACCCCCCCTGCCTCTGAACCTGCCTCTTTCCTGCCACTTTTGTGGGGGTGGGTGTTTTGGGGGGTTTCTTTTTTGCTATTTTCTTTTTGAAATACAAAGAACAAGCGTTGAGGTTCCTTTGGATGTTGGGGCAAGAGGACAGAGACGCAGAGAGATGGAAACCCCGCGGAGAAACGCTGCAGCAACCCCATGATTCGACTTGCATTGTGCAATAACGCAACCGGACGGAGATGGGAAGGGGCGGCGCGGAGCCCCAGCATTGCTCCACGGCGATAGGGAGAGGAGGAAGCCACTGCAACCCGCACCTCCGGAGCACCCGTGGGGATGGGGATGCCCCTGCCCACCCCAGGGCCATGGTGACAGCTGAGGACGGGAGAAGCCAGCAGCGGGACCCCCGGGACAGGCCTGTTGGGCTCTGGCGGCGGCTCCGGCGCGGGAGGGAACCGTCCCCTGCTTTAATTTATTTATTTATTAATCACCCTCCGGCCGGGCTCTGCTGGGGCAGCTCCCGCCCCTCCTGACCCCCCCGTGGCCCTGCGTGGGGACGGCACCGCCATCGGCACCACCAGCACCACCGGGCATTGAGGAGAACAGAGCTGCCACTTGCCACAGGCGCTGGCTCCAGTGCTGCTGGCGCTAAGGTGATGCTTGTCCCTGTGCTGCGCCAGTGCCCAGAGCTCTCCCAGGGTAGCTGGCGGAGCCAGAGTCTTGGGGGAGCTCCAGTTCAGGTGTCTCCAGTTGGGGGTCTCGGGTCTTGGCGCAGCAGCAAGGGCTCTCTGGGCACCGCAGTGCCTTTGGCCCGGCCCCAGCACTTATCCTGAGGGTGCCAATGGCTCTGACCGGGACATGTGTCTCCATCCCACAGCCGCGGTCAGGCCTGGCACGTCCGTACCCCTTGTAGCACTTAGGGACAGCACCGTGGCAGAGCCGGGGGCACTGGGATGTGCAGCACTTGTCCCTGCCTCCACTGAGCCCCAAAGCGCTCCCGAGGACATGGTGATGGCCCCATGGTGCCAAGCCCCGGCTGTGCCCAAGCACTTAAGGGCTGATGCCACTGGCAGTGCCGGCCTTGCTGTAGTGTCGCCGTGGCTCCGGCATCAGCTCCCTGGATCTGTGTGCTAGGGGATGGGAATGTGAGAACCAGGACCTCCTGGGGAGCTGAGGGGTGTCTGGCAGGTTACCCCCCATTGACACAGTGGTGGTGTTCCCCGTGGTGACATGATGGGGACAAGGTGCTCGGTCCCCTCCATTGCCCCTCAGTGCCTTTAGGGAGCTGCATCCTCCGGTCCAGATCATGAGAGATCATCCAGCCCCAGCTGCGGCTGCTCTGCTTGGACACTGAAACCACACTGGACACGGCCAAGGAGGTGCCGGCAGCGAGAAGCACAGTCCTGCAATTGCCAGCAATGTAGACAGGCCCCAGTGCCCACGAGGAACGGAGCCACATGGCAGGAAAGAGCTGGAATCTGTTTGGAAAGGACTGGAAAGGGTGCAGAGATGCCCGGGCCATGGGATCTTGCTCCTGAGTTGAGGGAGCTGTGGCCTGGCCAAGATCCGGCTGGGATCTGGTTGGGATCAACCCATACCCTTCACCCCAGCCATCACAACCTGCTGGAGCCTGGGGGGACCCCAACTATGGGCATCATGCTGGGGGGTCTCTGGCCACCGCAGCCACCCCTGGCCATGGAGCACCCAACGCAGAGCCCAGGACTCAGAGCCCCACAGGGCCCCGGAAGGACGGGGCCAGAGGGGGTACTGGGAGCAGTCAACCCCGGGCACTGGCACCTCAGCCCCCCCAGCACGGGGAGGACTGGGACCCTGCCCGGGGGTAGCTGGGTGACTGCTGCCCCCGCCCTGTCACTCCATGGTTATTATAACTGTTATTATGGTATGTTCTCCTTTCCCACCCTGGTCCCTTGTCCCCGGGTCCGGTCCTGTGTTGGTCGCTCGGGGGAGGCCAGGATGTGGTCACCGGGACTCAAGGGGACACATGACCCAAAGGCCCCAGGGGCTGGGGGAGGGGTTTAACCAAACACAGCACTTGGACGTCAACACAAATAAAGAAATTAAAGAGAAATTAAAAGAAAGATTAAAAGAATAATTGTCAACGAGTCCTGAGCTTCAGGACGGCAGCGTTGCCCTTGGGAATGCCGAACGTTTCCAGTAAACACCATGCACCAGGAGCTGGGAACCGTTTGCACTACGGAACTTTGGGGCCAGGGCTGGTTGGGCACCATCTGGGCTGGGATGAATCTGTGCCGCTGCACTGCGTCCCAAGGTAGGCATCAGATCAGGTCCCATGCTCAGCACCACATCCCAGGGTTGGGAGCAGATCGTGGGGCTCACACTAGATCCCAAGGCCAGAATCGGATGGTGATGTCGGCACTGGATCCCAGGCTTGGCACCATATCCCAAGGTCAGTGCAGATCCCTGGATCGCCAGTGCCGCATCCCCACTGGAGTGGCTCTGTCCCCCCCACACTGGTGCCCATTGCAGGATGGACCCTTGGCCACTTGCTGCGTCCCTGCTTGACAGCAGCTCCCCCCCTGCATCCCTTGGGAGCTCCCGGCCTGATCTGGGCCACCAGCTCGGGAAATGATTCCTG
This sequence comes from Lathamus discolor, assembly GCF_037157495.1. Classification (NCBI taxonomy): domain Eukaryota; kingdom Metazoa; phylum Chordata; class Aves; order Psittaciformes; family Psittacidae; genus Lathamus; species Lathamus discolor. Next base: position 3,020,043 of record NC_088906.1, read on the forward strand.
ATGCTTCTCATTTTTCCCACGCTCCCAGTGCCGGGCGATGAGTGGGGCTGGAATCTGGTGGCATTCCCGGGTGCATGTCCCAGGTGAAGCCTTTGGACACACTGGTCCTCACCCTTCAGCTCCCAGAACACCCTCCCAGCACCTTGGGAATGCTAGCGGAAGCACCCAACACCCTTAACCCGCGCACCCCACAGTGCAGCTCCATGGGAGGCTTCACCATCCCGAAGCCTCATCCCACCACTGTGAGATGGAGCAGATCCCCGAGGAGGGGACACACAGCACATGGCAGCACCGGCTCTGTCCCTCTTGCTGGCCTCCGCTTCCCCCTTGTTGTAAAGTGGAGATTTACAAGTGGCCCCAAGTGCCAGAGGAGCCGGGATCAGAAGCAGCCTTTATGGAGCCTCATTAGGGGCTGCAGCTATGCTGGGAATGTCGCAGCTAATTACAGCCCTGGGGCGGGAGGGACAGGGTGGGCTCCGGAGGTCTCATGGGGCTGGGAGCAAGGGAACGCTCTGGGACAAGGACCAGACACAAGGATATGCTCCTGCTCCGGGTCAGCTGGGTTCCAGGCCCCGCCACCACGGCTCTATGGACACTGGCCGTGTCCCTGCTCCAGCCAAGATCCTCTGGGACACGCTGAAATGCTGTTCCCCTTTGTACTGGAGCCTGAGGACCCAGTGCCTGGAGACTGGCCTCGCCTTGGAGAAGCAGTTTTATTATGAAATCAAGAACAAGAGGCCACAAATGTGGAACCAGCGGCAAGGAGCTCATGAGCCCATAGAAAATGCTTCGTACAAAACCCGACATAGAAACCCGACGGCACCTCAGGAACGTTCCCACATGGATTCGAGTCACACAGCAGCGACAGCCCCGGAGCTGCTCGTGGGGAAGGGATAACCGAGGGCTTGCTCCGAGTCACTGGGTGCCAATGGGAACCCAACAGAGGCGGTTTGAAGGCTTCTACGTTAAAAAAATGGGATCTATTGCTTGTCAAGAACCAGGAATGAGCCTCCGGACGCCCCCCTCGTGCCCCCAGCACTGCTCTGCAGCACGGACAAGGTGAACATCGCACTGAGGAGAGGTTATGGTCAGAACTAAGAACCCTGAAGGGTCAGTGTTGGGACAGGGGTGGGATTCTAGCCATGGGGCCCATCTGGAATCCCAGGTAGGGAGATGGCTGAGGATAGAAACGTGTCCCTGAGGACACTGGGAAACCCCCATGGACCAGAGCGGGGAGAGGGTCCATTTGCAAACCATTTGCTCCAGCAGTTCCAGTTCTAGTTCCCATTGGCCTCACTGGGAAGGAACCAGCCACTGGCTGCATCCATGGCTGGAAACGGGAGACCAGCTGCTTGAGGAAACCCCTTCCCGGAGGGTGTGCCAGGGCAGGACAGCAGACACCAGCACAGGATGGGGGGATGAAGCAGTTCTGTGTCCCGGCTGCCGGGGAGAGACCCCAGCACCGAGTCAGTAAGTGGGTTCTGCTCAACTCTTCTTCAACTTGGGAGCGTAGGAAACCACTAAGGACACAATGGAACAACTATGGGGGATTCCCTGCCTACTCCTCGCTAAAACCTTGAAGAACAGTGGGGGAATGTGAGGAAGGGGGAGGAAGAGTGAGGAGGAGGAGGGCGCAAGGCTCACACGATCCCAAAGCGCTCCGCTCTTTTCCTCTTCTTTGCCTGCCAAGAGGAATGACAAGGGAAAAGCAGGAATCAGAACTAAGCAGATTCAGCTGAGCAAATCCCACCCAGAACTCAATGGGGAACCATGAGGAGTTTGATGCTTGGGAATAACGCTGGTGCCAGCAGCTCTGGGAGCCACAGGATTTGGGTCTAACACTGGGACAAAGAGTCCCCCTGAAACGTAGTGGCAGGAACAGGCACTGGGAAGGGGATGGCTCGGGAACAAAGCGGCTTCAGAGGCCGGGAAGCATGGGCAGGCGGTGGGGAGGTGGGAAAAGGAAAAGGGCAAAGGGTTAACACTGCCCTATTCATGGGGAAGGTGAGAGGGACACACTAAAACACATTAAATACACTATGGCCTCGCTCCGCTTCGCCTTGAGCCCAGAAACAAGCGGCGTATAAATCTTCATCTCTAGCAGGGGAAACAGCCCAGGGGCAGCAGAAGCCCCAATCAAGAGTCTCTGGGGAAAAGGTGCATTTGAGTGCACACAATGCCAATGAAAAGACCTTTTTGTTCCAGGCACAATCTCCAAGTGACCTAAGGAGAAGCATGGAATCCCTCGACCGCCAGCCCCTGGTGCAGGCTCGGAATGCCTCGCTGCCGTAAACCCAGCCCAGCTCCACATGCCAAGTGGCTCAAATCCCATTTGAAGTGTTGAGGTGGCTCTTAGGAGCCCTGTTCACCTCTACTGAGCCCATCTGGGTGCAGACACAGGGAGGCCTCAGCCTGGGGGAGTCTGATTGTCCGTATTTGTGTGGTATTCCCAACCCAGCCTCATCAGGGGCTGCTGCGCTGGAGCTCTGGCAACCAGGAGCAGTCTGAGGCTGCCCCTGGCAGGTTTTACCTCTGTGTCCTCTGTGGCTCCAGCTCCAGCCGAGCTCGTCACGATGCCAAACCGCTCCTTCCTCTTCTTCAGCTTCTCGTCCTCTTCACTCTGGCACAAAGAAGGACCAAGGTTTAGGGTGCTAGCAGTGCCCAGGCTGCTCGTTGCATGGGGAATCCTGTTCCTCCTGCTCTCATTTGCAACCAGAGCCCCAGCACAACCTCCTTAAGACACGTCCTGCACCCCCAGGGCACTGTGGTCTATCTGCTCGGAATCCCCGCCCCCCCAATGCCCTGAGCATGAGTGAGGGTGGCAGGAAAAGGACAGGAACGAAAAATTAGACCCCCACTTGCATCCAGCTCAGGGGCAACACAAGGGGGACATGGAGCTGTCGGAGTGAGGCCAGAGGAGGCCACAGAGATGCTGCAAAGGCTGGAGCAGCTCTGGCTCTGGAGCCAGGCTGAGAGAGCTGGGCTGGTTCAGCCTGGAGAAGGCTCCTTAAGAGGAGACCTTAGAGCAGCTCCAGTGCCTAAAGGGGCTGCAGGAAACCTAGAGAGGGGCTTTAGATAAGGAATGGAGGGACAGGCCAAGGGGAATGGCTTTAACCTGCCAGAGGGGAGACTGAGATGGGCTCTTGGGCAGAAGCTCTTCCTTCCCTGTGAGGGTGCTGAGGCGCTGGCACAGGGTGCCCAGAGGAGCTGTGGCTGCCCCATCCCTGGCAGTGCTCAGGAGGATGAGGGGCTCCTGGGGGGGCTGCAGGGTTATTTCCCTTTGGGGTGCCCCCCACGCTCCAGCAGCACGGCCCCAGCAAGCTCTCACTTGACCCCTTGCATGCCAGTGTCAGCCGCCAACACGGGTACAATGAACTTCACTCCATGTCCAGGCTCACGCTGACAGCACTTGATTCATGGGGTGCTGGAACCCAGCTGAGGACAATGACCTCTCTCCCCCCACGCTACATCCATCAGGCCTGGCAGCACCCAGCGTTGTGGGGAAAGCTGCCCTGGCTGCTGGGGGTGCACATTTAGCCCTGAACCTTGCCTCTTCTCACCTTGTTCCCTTCACCCTCACCCCACGATGGGTGTTTGTGGGGTTTGTCTACAAAGAGGGTGAGGGAAAGAGGAGGGGAACGAACCCACCTTGAAGAAGCCACTGCTGGAGGTGAAGCCTTTCCTGCAATGCAGGAAAACAGGGGGTGCTCCCACAAGCTGTGTGTGAGCCCTGTGGGACCATGGGGGTCAATAACAGCACCCACCACCATGGGAATACCTCGGGATCTGCTGCTTCTCTCAGAGACAATGGAATCATGGAATGGGTTGGGTTGGAAGGGATTGTAAAGCTCCTCCAGCTCCAACCCCTGCCACGGGCAGGGACCCCTTCCACTGGAGCAGCTTGCTCCAAGCCCCTGTGTCCAACCTGGCCTTGAGCACTGCCAGGGATGGGGCAGCCACAGCTTCTCTGGGCACCCTGTGGCAGCGCCTCAGCACCCTCACAGGGAAGAGCTTCTGCCTAAGAGCTCATCTCAGTCTCCCCTCTGGCAGGTTCAAGCCATTCCCCTTGGCCTGTCCCTGCAGGCCCTTGTTCAAAGCCCCTCTCCAGGTCTTGTAGCCCCTGTAGATACTGGAGCTGCTTATTCCTAACAGATCCATTCAAACCCTGGATCCTGCCTCTCTCCTGGGGTCAGACACAGGCGCTCCAGCTGGTGCCAGAAGAGTTAATGCCAAAAGGCATTAATTGTGGTTTTCATGGTGAACAGCAGGGCTCTGGCACCCACGGCACGGATCTGGCTCCAGCACAGCTCCAGCACCACTGCTCACCTCCATGCCCCACACAAAACCTCAGGGACAGAGCTCAGCGTCAATGCTCTGCTTGACTCAGGACCACACTCGGATGGAGGGGAACTGCCCAGAGAGTGGACAAAAGTTGATGCCAGGTTATAAAAAAACATCTCCCATGTGTGGTGCTGGGGCAGCAGCAGGACGAGCTTCTCAGAACCATTCACCATGTGAGGCAGAGCTCTGTGAGTCCCCATGTGAGACCAAGCTCCATGTTGTGCCGCATGACAGATCCTCTGCAGATGAAAGCACCCCCAGAAGGACACGGCCCAGGTTTGCAGCTGAAGCCCAGCTCCTCATCCCAAATGCAGACGCACACACGAGCCTCCATATCCATGTCCTTGGAAGGCAAAGGGTGGGCGCCTGCATGTGTGGATGCAGCCGGAGCCTTCTGGTGGCCCGCCTGTGGCCGGCTGCAGCATGACGGATGGCAGGATGAAAAGCAGAGCCCTGAGGCTTTCAGGCATCAGGAGATTAATGACGACACGGCCTTGACCTCCCAAAGGTAAAGGTTATGGAACACTCAAGGGCAAGCAGCCTCCCGCTCTATGCCCGGGGCTGAGTGACAGCCTCCCATGGGTCGGGATGTGCAGCTGCATTTGCCGCCTTTGTGCACTCCCCTTGCGGCTCCTGGGACACCTGGAGCTGCTCCACATGTACCCGCCTCTCCCATGGTGGGTCCTCACTCACCCCCCAGGACAGGAGCCCTGTCCGCTCCTCCCAAAGCCACACAAAGCAGAGCCAGCAATGCTACAACAGCACCATGGGCTTCCAGCTGGGATGTGGGGCTGGGCCCATGGGATACGCACTGGGACTGAGTCACCACCATCCTCCAAGGGACTCCAACATGAGGACCCTGCTCTGGTGAGACACACCCAGTGATAAACCCTTCTGGGAGCACTAGGATGAGCCTTGTGCAAGAGGAGACCGCGGCACGAGTCATGGAAGATCTTAATCTACACAAGGCAATGGGAACCCTGAGAAGCTGCTGAAGGACCTTTGATGTCCTCACCCATGTCCTCTGCATGGTGCAGGATTGGTCCCCAGCTGCTTCCCTGGACATAGTCACCTTCACTGCAAGACCGGCCAAGGGAAACAGGCAGCCCTGAGCCAGCTCTGAGCTGCTTCTCCCAACACACATCCTGGAAAACAGGCTGGGAAGACCAAATCCCTCCCAACTGCAGTATTTTCCAGGGATGGCAGCTGCTGGTGCTGAGCTTTCCCTGGTTGGAGACCCCAAAGGGGCTCTGTTAGGAGGAGGAACAGAAAGTTATGTTTGGGAGCAAGAGACATGGCTCTAGGCGGGAGGAAGCAGAGTTAAAGCCACTTGGCAGGGCTGGAGTCCAGCTGTTCTGAGATGGGTGATGATGGAACATCATTGAATTGCACATGAGCCCCAGAACCGCCCGAACCTAAATCAAGCCATTCTATTCAAGACCGAGGCATGCAGCACCCCAGGGTGAGGTTAACTCTTCCCAGCGAGGCATCAGAATGAGCCCATGGGATCCTGCTAGGAGGAAATAAAGCTGAAGGAGTTGGTAGAACAAGAGAACTCTAAGGGAAAAATGTGGCCACTGCAAGTGCCGTGGGGCACAGTGGAGAGGACACCACAGACACGGACACTTACTCCCCCAGGAATGGTTGTGGTGGGAAGCTCTGGAGCAGCAACAGAAGAGTGAGGTGGTGCTGCTGGAGCGAGGCCAGAAGATGCAACAGAGCTGCTGCAAGGGCTGGAGCAGCTCTGCCCTGGAGCGAGGCTGAGAGAGCTGGGCTGGTTCAGCCTGGAGAAGGCTCCGTAAGAGAAGACCTTACAGCAGCTCCAGTGCCTAAAGGGGCTACAGGAAAGCTGGAGAGGGGCTTTGGAGAAGGGCCTGCAGGGACAGGCCAAGGCGAATGGCTTTAACCTGCCAGAGGGGAGACTGAGATGAACTGTAAGGCAGTTCTTCCTTCCCTGTGAGGGTGCTGAGGCACTGGCACAGGGTGCCCCAAGGAGCTGCGGCTGCCCCATCCCTGGCAGTGTTTGCTGGACGGGGCTTGGAGCAAGCTGCTCTAGTGGAAGGTGTCCCTGCCCGTGGCAGGGGTTGGAGCTGGAGGAGCTTTAAGGTCCCTTCCAACCCAAACCAGGCTGGGATTTTACACTGTGATTCCTGACTTGGTGCCACATCCCTGCAGAGCCCAGCACTGCCAGGGTGTGCAAACCCATTGAGTCTTCGAAGAGTTGCGCCAATTCTCCTAAAACGATTTACAGGGACAGGAGGGTTCCTGCCTGGCCACGCACCCCCCCTGTGCCCCACAAGTGCCATCACTTTTGTCCCCCCTGCTGGAGCAGGCGTAAGGGGAAACCTGACTTTGTTTCTCAGGCCTGGAGGGAGCCGGTGCTGCCGTTCCCATTCTTCCCCAGCCTCTCCTTCAAATTCCTGCAGCCAAATGGTTCCCGAGCCCCTGAATGGGACATAATGACATCATTGATTGAATCAGAATAGAGGAGGGGGGGGGGTGGGGAAAAGATGTATTTGTGTTAGGGACAAAAGCGAAGTTCTGTTTCACAGCGGGGCCGGTGCAGGACCATCCGCGTGGGCAGAGGGAGGTCAGTGTCCCCCCGGAGCTCTGCCCAGGACACAGGGCTCCCAGGATACGACCACGGGGTTATTTCCAAGTGAAGACACCACCCAGCACCCAGCGAGCAGGGGGAAGAGAACGGAAGCCACAGCCTTATCTGCTGCAGGAGGGTGTCAGCACATCCTTATGTGCCCAACCACAAGGTTCTGGGCTTGCAGCACCACCATGGTAAAGCCCCCACCGTGGCCAGTGCTATTCTTCACCTTGTCACTTCCCATTATCCCAAAGCAACAGCCCACAGCCAGCAGCTCCACTTGGGAAAGGGAACATGGTGCTGCAGGGGCTGCGGACATGCTGCAGCACCCAACTACAGTGAGCCTATGCCCTGCACAGGGCTCCCACTTGGTGCTGTAAAGCTCCTTGAGGCCAAGGTGAGGGGGCGGATTCTCCCCCTCTGCTCTGGTGGGACCCCTCCAGAGAGCTGGGCTCTCCTCAGGGGTGTTCGGAATGGCAAAGAACTGATCCAGAAGCAGCTGTCAGGAGCTTGCTGGAAGGCAAACAATTCCGCTGATTGTTTCCTTGCTCTCATTTAGCTGTTTTGTACACATGGGCTCTGCTGGTCCAGTGCCCCCAAGCTCCTCCAGCACCTCCCAAAAGCAGCTCCATGTATCTCACATCCTCATTAACCAGGATTCAGCTGGCACAAAGCTGCCAGCAGGGCTGGCAGAGAACCTTAACTCCTCCCGGAGTCAATGGCTCAAGGGGACACTCGAGGGTCCCGTGCTGCTGCTTGGGACACAGCATCCTTTGTTCCCCGCTAAGCTCCAAGGGCTCCAAGTGGGATTCCTGGCCTGGAGCGACCTGGGAGCAGAGTCACCTCCTGCTCCCAATCTGAGTGGCCAGGGGTTAATCCACTAATTGCTCCTCAGGCTCCGCTAAAGAAGAGATGGAAGAGCCAATTACTTCACTCATCTGCTGGCTGGGGAAAGGTGTTTGGTAATGGAACACAAAGGTGGCCAAGGAAGCCTTTGTGTCAGGCTGAGGCCTCCCGCTGCCCGGTGGATGCCAGCACTTCCCAGCAGGAGACTTCCAAGGGGCAAAGCACCCACAGCTTGCTCCCTCCACGGCATCAACCTAAGGAGCAGCTGACGGAGAGGGACCATTCACAGGCACTGGTGGGGGGGCTAAGTACAAGGAACAGGAGTCAAAGGGTGGTGGTGGTGGGAGGGCAGCATGCGGGTGCTGGAACATGAAGCCAAAGGGGAGAGGAACCCTCACTTGATTTAGCTTAAGAGATGCAGTTGATGGCCCCGTGGTGCCTGGAGACAAAGGAGCACCTGCCTCCCACATCCCTATCCCGTACCTATTCCATCCTGAATCCCTTCGGAAAGGGCACTTTCAACTTGAAAGACTCCCAGCCCAGGGTGCTGATGGGGAGAGGGGGGGCTCCAAGCTCTACAGGAGTTCACAGGCACTGAAATCCTACCCCTCCTCTTCCCATTCCCGCTGCATGGAGCCAGGAGCAGCTCCGCAGGGACAATGGCTGATTGTAAAGCTGGGGCTGGAGGAAAACCTGCCGAGATGCATGTAAACAGTGCTGGGCTCCTGCAGGCCGAGCAGCCATAAAGAACACCCAGGTGGGAAGCACAATGCCAGCAGTTAATTAAAGTGCCCAGGCACATTCCTGCTGGGAATGTGGGAGCGTGCTCTGCTCAGTGGGAAAAGCCACTTGGAAACCCATGAACTCAGCTTCCTGGGGGAGCAAACAAAAAGGAGCCATGGGGAGGTGAGGCCAAGGGGGGACAAAGCCCATGTTGGGTCATCTGGAGCCTGAAGCCACCAACTCCTGACTGTGGGACAGGAGCTCCCAGTGAGGAACTGGTTTGAGAACTGGCTTGGAAGCTGATTCCTTCTGTAAGTGCCATGTGGCTTTCTTAACCTTTAGCCCCACAATCCTGCAGCTCAGGAAGGCCACGGCCATAAGGGCTGACAAGGAATTGATTCCTCCTGAAAAATGGGAGCTCCCAGGGACTGCATTAATGGTGCTGGAGCAGCCTCTCTCCCTCAGCTCCACACATGCCGGCTTTAATGGCTCCTTCCTCCACCCCCAGAGGCCAGGAGCCAAAGGGGAACAGTGACCTCCAATGCCAGAGATGTTCTGCATGAGGATGCCCAGAGCCAGAGGGATAACACTTGGATGTGGGGAACTAGCATAACAGGTCAATTCCCACCCCGCCCCCCCCCCCAACCCCCAGGAGGACTGGAGCTTATTTCACAGGGATGGAGGAGGATGAACCTCCCCTGCTCTCACCCGCACCAAGCGGAGTCTTCATGCCAACACCATCCAGCTCTTCCTGCTGGACAATCCCCTTCCATCAGCACAGGATCAGCAGGCAGGGGAGGGAAGGGCTGGGCTGGGTTCATTTGGGAAGCACAGAGGGCACTGGATCCACGTCAGATCGACTGACTCCTACATCCTCAACTCATCCTGTTTGCTACAAAACAGAGGAGAGGGATCCCAGGGATCCCACCCATCTCCAGTGGAGCTCCCTGGCTCCATTGCCACCCCAGGGCTGAGTTCCAGCAGAAGCTGCTTTGAGAACCAGAGGGGGGTTATGCTCAGAGCTGGGGGATAGATCTCCCCCTTGGAACAAAATCAGTGGTTTTGGGAGCAAATCCATTTCCTGCAAAGCTCATCTCACCTCTACTCAAAGAGTTATTCCCTATCATCTCCAGTGGGAGATGACCCAAACCCGCTGTATGGCGCCTCTGCCCAGCCAAAACCAGGGAGAACAACTGGGAAGCTCCACAGCTCCAGCAGGAGACACAGGTGCAACGGAAGAGAAGGAACCAGCACTTGGATAGGAGATGGAGAACCTCAAGCAGCACCTCCGGGTGCTCTGAAGGTGCAGAGTGTCCTGGACTTACCTTCTTGGAGAGTGAAGAGACGTTCAACCCAAACCTCTGAGCCCTTTCCTTCAGCTTATCCATGTTTACCTGCAAAGATACAGGAAACAAGTCACCTTTCTCTTCTAAACCCATCAGCACTCAGGTTCTAGAGGGAGCTAAAAGTGCCAGCCCTTATCCCTAAGGAACACAGGCTTCCAGGGATGAGCCCTCCCCAGCCTGTGCTGCTTATGGTGCTGCTCTGCAAAATCTCCAGCACTGGCACAACAACATGGTGGCTACCACATCCTGGCTCAACCACGTGCCCTCATCCGCAGGCGAGAAGCATGGAAATGGGAGAGGGACCCTGCCACGCTCCCAGGGGATGGGGACCTATCTTTCAACACATGCCAAGGGCCTGACCAGCAGCAACTCGAGGACAAGAAAATTCCTTACCGTGGGTTTGCTGTCTGAGGAGAGGCCTGAAAGGAAGAGACAAGAAAAGGGAAAACCCAATTAGAGAACAATCATCAGGAGCAGGATCTTACCTACAAGGACACATGGGAAAAGTCCCACCAGGGACTCAGGAACTGCTTTTCCTATTTTCTCTCTCTGTTCCCAGCACAATGAGTCTCCCAGTTCCTGTTCCAGCTTCTCCACTCACTGCCACTGTCCCACCTCACTAAGACACCCCTGGCAATGGGACCTGGTCATTTATGAAGCCACAGGATGCTGCCTGAGAACCCCACGTGGACACCTTGTGTCCTCCAGCTGGGCTTGGAATGGGGACACACTGGGGAAAAGTGTCTGAACTACCAAGGGAACAACGTGTGGCCTCCCTTCCTGATCCCACAATGCCCACTTGGAACTCCTGGGCAGGAAAAGGAGTGTTTAAACCCCAGGTTATCCCACCAGCACTGTTCTGCCCCCCGGTAACAACAACTGCACCAGGGAACTCCAGGCACTGGTTCTGCTTCACCCCCTCACCTTTAGTGGACACCATGGCCAAACCAAACCTGCCAAAGGCAAACAAGAGCTGTCAGAGCAGGGTCAGCCCCGGAACCCTCCCTGCCAAGTGCTTCCCATGAGGAAGACTGGGTTGGGGGCAAGACTAACTGAGACCCAGCATTCCTGGCTGCAGGCAGCACTGCAGCAATTCCAGCTTCCCTCCAACCTCCCCCCTCCCAGTGCAGGAACAGCAGCAGGATCACTGGCACATCCCCATTCCCTTGCTGGAGTCCCACCACCCACCACCCCCAACCACTGGTGGCTGTGGGGGTTTGGGAGCACCCACCGTACTGCCCGTGCTGCCTTCTTGCTCTCCAGGCTGACGGGTACGTTGAAGCGCTCAGCTCTCTTCTGCATGCGCTGAAGGGAGAGAAAGGAACCACCTGAGGAGGAGCCACTACAGGCAGGGGCTGGGGAGGAGGTTCTGCAGGTGGAGGAGGCCAAGTCAACACCCTAGTGGGTGCTGCTGGACTGGTAGCACAGAGGCTGAAATGGGGGAACTCTCCCTTGCACCCCCAGGTGATGGCAGAGATGCTGCAGGGACCTTCTCCTCCCCCGCCAAGAGCCACCCCAGGGCTGGGGCTTGACCAAAAGGAGCTTTAATAAACATCAACGTAATAACAACTGAGAGGCAAAGAGGGTTTCCTTTCGTTCCCTTCTTTCTCTCTAAAGGCAAAGGAATATGCTGGGAAAGGGGATGGGGATGTTGGTTGGCTTGGCCTCCAGAGCACAGTTTAGCCTTAGTGCTGTAATTCCAGGTGAATTTTGGCTCTGGAGAAAGCCCCAGGTGAGGGGGAGAAGGGAAAAGCTTGGAAGCTTTGGAAGCTCAAGGGTTTGCATCTCTGAGTGTTAAATCCCCTTAAAGGCTTAAGGGAAATAGTTCACATTTCATTCTAAGGCAAGGGCCCAGCAGCGTGTTTGGGGTTAGAGAAACAGAGCTTAGTAATGGAAACATTGACTTTAGCCACGAGCCCAGCGAGGAGTAGGACAAACATCCCCATTGGAATGGCAGCGCTTGGAAAAGATGGAGCAGGACCAGGGATCCCACCCTGCAGCACCAGCCGGGACAGGAGAATGTAGCACCCAGATCCCAGTTTCCTTATTCTTTGGGACAAAGTGAAGAATATCCCTGAGGAATACCTGAAGGGGCAGCAAAGACTGTGACCATGGATCACAGAATCATGGAATGGGTTGGATCGGAAAAGGATCTTCAAGCTCCTCCAGCTTCAACCCCTGCCACAGGCAGGGACACTTTCCACTAGAGCAGGCTGCTCCAAGCCCAGTCCAGCCTAGCCTTGAACACTGCCAGGGATGGGAAACCCTCCTCAGGGATGGGGAACCATCTCCAGCACCCCTTTGCCAAGCCCTGGGGCCGATCCACACTCAGCAGCAAACCCAAGCCTGCGAGCAGCTTTGGACATGGTTTGGAGCACACCCAAGAGTCCAATGGGAGCTCTTGCCCTGAAGGCACCACCACAAGGGCAAAGGACATTCATCCACTCCACCCCCCCCAGCCCGGCCCATGGTTGTGTCCCGTCCCCCCCAGCCCCGTCCTCTGCTTGCGACATCCCGTTGCCGTGGAAATGGTTGTGGCCCAAAGAGGAGATGAAAAGGCTCTGAGTGGTGCTGAGCAGCAGGGAGCCCAAACCTGTGTTTGCACAGGGAACAGGAGCCAGCAAGGGGGGGGGACTGGAGAACCACGGGCAGGCCCCCTGAACTCCAGATTTTCCCAGAGAAATCACTGCTTGCTTGCAATGGCAAAGGCAGGGCAGATGATGGGACGATCCCTCAGCTCAGAGTGGATCCCTCCCCTCAAATGGATCCTTACCAAAGCTTTGTGGCTGCAGTGAGCCCTAGAGAGGGAATAACAGCCTGGAATGACTGGAATTGTGACACTGGGATACTGAAGAAGGGTTATGGGGTTGGTGGTGGAAAGAGAAGCTAAGGGACAACAGAGAGGAATGTTCCCCAAGAGCTAAAGGAACCTGCTGCAGGGTCCCTCACAGCCAGCAGCACCACAATCCCAAGGGAAAAGAGAGCAGGTTTCCTATGAGAATGCTGACACTGCCTCAGCTACACCCTGGAGATGGAGGAAGTGAGGAAGGAAACTGAGAGCAGAGGAGGAGGGACCTCACCTCCATCTGCGAGATCACCGATGTTATCTTCACCACCTTCTTTTCCGTGATCCTGCAGAGACGGGAAAGAGATAAACAGGTCACAATGGGTCCTCCTCCCACCCAGCACCACCACCAGCACCCTCGACCCAGGGCTGAGCATCCCAATGCCAGCGTGAAGGGTGAGCCATGGAGCACAGTGAGCCCCACCAGTGCCTCAAGTGCTCCCAAATCCCTCTGCCAAAAGGAAGAGGGGACAAGTCACCGGACCCAGCCGTGCTTGCCATTCTTTAATGCAGGAATGGTCAGAATCAACCAGGCTGGAAGAGCTTTAAAGTCATCCAATCCAACCATTCCCAGCACTGCTAAGACCACCACTAACCCATGGCACTGAGGGGTTCACTACACTGTGTGTGAGCACTTCCAGGGATGGTGACTCCGCTACTGCCCTGTTCCAATGGAGAAGGAATTGTTCCTCATCTCCACCTAACCCACCCCTGGCACAGCTTAAGCCCCTTTCCTCTTGTCTCATCCTTTGGGAGCAGTGACCTGGCCCCATCCTTCTGTCAGAGCATGGGGAGCGATCAGGTCCCCCCTGCTCTGAGGTTCTAGGGTTCAGGGGGGTCTCTCCCAGCCTTGGGCTCCGATGGGGAACACTCAGCTCTGGAGCCCCCTTTGGAGCACTCCCACACAAAGGCTTCTTGTGTTCCAGCTCCGGGGCAGCAGCAGCCACACACAAAGCCCCAGGGCCGGCAGAATGGAGGGGGCGTGCACCAGAGCTCTGCTCCCAAAACACAGCCTGGGCTCCGGTGGGGGGGGGAACAAAAGAGAAAGAGACAACCTCCTCCTCCTCCTGCTGCTGCCAACAGCTCCCATCGCACACCACCCACCGGTCTGGGAGCTCCTGGCTTTTGTTCCAGCCCCACGCAGGATCCTGCTGGATGCCCGGGAGAGGAGGGATGGGTTCATGGCACTGCCACAGGAAGCGATTTTGCCGGGACCGGGGCTCCTAGAGCTGCGGCTCCGCGGGCTCAGGACGCCCCCTTCTGCCCGCACCACGATCGGGCTCACCACGGCTCAATGAGGGTGAACTGGGGCTCACGGCCGCTCACTGAGGGCTCACTGCAGCTCACTGGGGGCTCCCCATATCCCCTGAGCCGCGCAGGGCAGGGCAGTCAGCCACACCGAGCGCCCACCAGCCCCCAGGATCCAGCACAGGACTGCCTCCCGCTGGAATTGCACCCCACTTCCAGCACCTCCCCCCCCCCCCCCCCCGAGCCCTCCCAGGCCCGGCTTGGCTTTCTGCTGCTCAGAGGGATAGTTACACATCAGGCGAGTTTACAGGAGGCTCCTCAGCTTTGACCGGCGGCTCCACCGGCTTCTGCTCCTCCTCCTGCAGGGAAAAGGCAGGAATGACAACAGCCAAGCACGGAGCAGCCCCGAGGCCAGACACAGACCACTGTCTGGAATCCAGCCCCCCCCAGATCCAGGGTTCTAGGGCTGGGTGTTGAACGTGCCCCACAACAAGGAGAGATTTGTGCCGGCCACGAGCTGGGACAGCCACATGCTCTGCTCCTCCTCACCGCCACATCCCCTGGGTCCCAGCCCCTCAGCACAGACCCACCTCTATTTCTTCTCCTAGGACATCTTCTTCATTTGCCTCTTCTTCAGCTGGAGGACAAAAGAACACGAGTGAGTGACAGCACTGACACCTCCAGCTTCCCACGAGGAGCCTGGGATGAGAATGGGACTTGGGAAAATGGGAAGCAAAGGCTGTGATCATGGATCACAGAAGCATAGAATGGTTTGGGGTGGAAAAGGACCTTAAAGCTTCTCCAGTTCCATGGGCAGGGACACCTTCCATTAGAGCAGCTTGCTTCAACCTGGCTTCAAAGGGATGGGACATCCAAACTTTCTCCATTCAGCCCATTCCAGTGTCTACCACCCTCACAGGGAAGAACTTCTGACCAAGATCCCATCTCGATCTCCCCTCTGGCAGGTTAAAGCCATTCCCCTTGTCCTGTCCCTACAAGCCCTCGTAAAAAGCCTCTCTCCAGATCTCCTTCAGCCCCTTTAGGTCCTGCAGCCGCTCTAAGGCCTGTTTTGTATTGGGGCCCCAGAGCTGGACACAGCCCTGCGGCAGGGAGGGGAATGTCCGGAGCCTCTTTTCACCCCTCTTTTCACGCCCTTGTTCCCCCGCCTCGGCGGGCACCCACCGTGCTCCTCCAGGTACGCCTGCAGCCGGTTGATCAGGTCCTGCTTGTTGCCCTTCGCCTCCAGGCCGCGGGCCAGGCACTCCTGCTTCAGCTCCGCCAGCTGCGAGGCGAGAGGCGCCACTCAGCATGGACCGAGCACCGCACCCACCGCGAGCTCCGGCCTCGGCCCGCCCGAGACCCCCCCATCCCCGCCCAGGACATCCGGTCCCGGGAGCTGCCGCTACCTTCAGCTTGTGCAGCTCCACCGCCTCTGCCGCCATCTTGTCACCCGCACAGCCGGCGCCAACCCCGCCCCACGGCCCGCCTCTAGCCCAATCAGCGCTGGCGATTTCAAAGCACTACCCCCCCACCGCTTCTCGCCACTGGCCGGGCCTTCCGCCCCTCTCTATTGGCCTGCTGGGGGGTGGAGCGAAGGGCGGAATGGCCAATAGAAATGAGGAAAAAAAAAATGCAGATCAGCCAATGGGAAGACGCAAGGGGCGGCGGTAGAGACTTCCTGGAGACGGGCACGGACGGGAGCCTGGCGACGGCTGCGGAGCGGCCGGGTGGGAGGTGGGACCGGGACCGGGGTGACCAGGACCGGGCCGGGAGTACGGAGGGAGCCGTGGCAGTGCCTAAGGCCGTACCTGGGGTCGGGGCTGCCGGACGAGGCTGGAGCTCCCCGTGCCCCCGGTGCGGGATGAACGTCGGCGTGGCTCACAGCGAGGTGAACCCCAACACGCGGGTGATGAACAGCAGAGGCATCTGGGTGGCCTACGGGATTTCAGTGGGCATCCTGCACGTGGTTCTACTCAGCATCCCCTTCTTCAGCGTGCCCGTGGTCTGGACGCTCACCAACGTCATCCACAACCTGGTCAGGCCAACTCTGCCCCGTCTCTCCAGAGCAGCCCCTGGCTCCGGGGGCGGAGGTCAGGGGCTCAGCATTTCCCTGCTTCACCCCCACAGGTCATGTACATGCTGCTGCATGCCGTGAAGGGGACGCCCTTCGAGACCCCAGACCAGGGCAAGGACCGGCTCCTCACGCACTGGGAGCAGATAGACTACGGAACGCAGTGCACTGCGGCACGCAAGTTCCTCAGCATTTCCCCAGTGGTGCTGTGAGTGCTGCTAACCTGGGCAGGATAGTGCTGGGCGAACCTGGGCCAAGGGCCCTTTTCCCAACACAAGGGGGATGTTGGAAGCTCTTCCCTGTGAGGGTGCTGAGGCGCTGGCACAGGGTGCCCAGAGAAGCTGTGGCTGCCCCATCCCTGGCAGTGTTCAAGGCCAGGTTGGACACAGGGGCTTGGAGCAAGCTGCTCCAGTGGAAGGGGTCCCTGCCTGTGGCAGGGGGTTGGAACTGCATGAGCTTTAAGGTCCCTTCCAACATAAACCATTGTGGGCTTCTCTGAAGCACCCAAGAAGCCCCTAATGTGGGTGGTGGAAGCAGCCCGGAGCTCACCCTGTGTCTCCTTGTGCCCCAGGTACCTCCTGACCAGCTTCTACACCAAGTATGACCCTGCGCACTTCCTAGTGAACACAACCTCTCTGCTCAGCGTCCTCCTGCCCAAACTGCCTCAGTTCCACGGTGTCCGTATCTTTGGCATCAACAAGTACTGAGGCCCCTGCAGGAACCCCTCCAGTTCCACCAGGGTCTGGGGAAGGTTCCTCCAGCCCAGAGCTGCTCCATGGATCCCGTTCCTCTGGTTGGAATGCAACCAAATCCATCTCAAAGGCATTTGCTACCGTTAACACCTGGTTTCCAGCCAGGACCCACTTGGATACTCATGTGGGGGCAGCACCCCCTCAAATTCAGCCCCCCACATCCACCCACAGCTCCTTGCTGGGAAAGGGATGAGGGGCCCTCAAGCAGTTGAGAGGCAGGAAAAGCCAGCCCGGGCTCTGGCACTGGGAGGAGGGGGGTAACAAAGAGGGATGAGTACTTCAAAACACTATGTGAGGGGCACTGGTGTGGCAGCGGATGTTTGTCTCTGGCTGTGTGTATCCCTTGCCTACTCCCCCAGTTCCCTTGGGAAGCTCCAGAGTATTTAAAAGGCATTCTAAAAAGGAAAAATAGAGCTTTGTTTATTGGAAAGAGCCCTTGGAGTGCCCGGCCCAGAGCCACCCTCAGCGCTGCAATGGCCGACGCAGCTTCTTCCGCCTCTTGTGCCTCACGTCCCCCTTGGGTGCAGCCCCCTCAGCCTTGGGGGCACCCCCGGGAGGAGCTGTGGCTGCCGGGGGGGTGGGGGGCGGCGGGAAGGGTCCCCCAGGCCCTGAGCTGCCCTGAAAGATGCGGGTGAAGAAGTCCTGCAGGTCGCCATCCGAGGTGGGGCTGCCCTTGGGTGCACTCCTGTAGTGGGGGGAAGTGGGGTTTAGGGGTGCCCCAGGCAAGCCTGGAGCCCCCCACCCAGGGGTGCAGGACACTGACCTGTGGCGCCCAGCGCCCCGTGGTCCAAAGGAGAGGTGATAGGGAACGCGGTGGGTGTCTGGGGAGATGCCCACGCGCTGGCATCCTGCCCACTCTGCAGGAGGAAAGTGGACACTGGTCACACCAGGGTGGGCGGCAGCACCACGGGCACCATACAGGGGGACACCCACCTGTGATGTCGTAGATCTTCCCGTCCATCATAGCAAAGTAGGTGATCTTCAGCCCCAGGAGGCTGGACTCTGCCCACAGGTCACCCTCCTCGGCCGCGTGCAAGCGGCCGCACTCAGCGCAGTACCGGGCACTCAGGGGGTCCCGGTTCATCTCGAATCGACTGTGGTTGGGATGGGTGAGGACACGCATCGCCAGGTCCGGCCCCGGCTCCAGGCCCCGCCCCCCCAAACCCCGGTACCCACCGGTGCTTGCCCTGGCACTTGCTGCACATCATGGTGTTCATGGCGTCACGCAGCTCCTCCTGAAGCCGCCGCAGGAACTCACCCACCGAGCGCGGCAGCTCGTGATGTGCCATCCACTTCCTGCACCAGAGAGGAATCAGGGCTCAGACCCCTGACACAAAGCCAGGGTACGGAAAGACCCTTCAAAATCCCCTCTTGCTCACATCTCAAACTCCCTCCGGCGCTCAGGACTGCTGACTACATCCCAGGCCGCCCGCAGCACCTTGAATGCTGCTTCTGCCCGGGGGTGCTCGTTCTTGTCTGGGTGAACCTGCCATGGAGAAGGTGGGAACCTCAACACTGCAGCCCCAGGTGGGGGCACAGACACCCCCCCCCCCCCGGGTCCCGCTCACCAGCACGGCCAGGCGGCGATAGGCCCTCCTCAGCTCGGTATCCGACGCTGTCGCCTCCACGCCCAGCACGTGAAAGGGGTTCAGCTCCTCCTCGGGCACCTCGGCCATGGCCAGCAGCCGGGTCACCTCCTCGCCGCGGTCCTCGGGCGCCGCAACCCCCGTCCCACCCGCGGCCCCCGCCCAAGGGGGACCCCGGCACGGCCTCAACCAGACCCAGAACAGCCCCCACGTCCTGCGGAGCGCGGCCACGTCCAGGAGCCGGCTCCCAGCCGCGCACTGGAGCGCGGCGGCGCCAGCGCGGCCGCAGAGCCGCAGGCAACCCAGTAGCAACATGAGGAGCAGCAGCAGGAGCGCCAGGAGCATCCAGAGCAGGCGGAGGCCGAGCCGCGCCGCGGCGCGCAGGCACCGCGCTGCCCGCAAGGACCCGCTCCGGGCGCGCTGCCCTACGGCGTGGCCCCAGCCCCGCACCGAGCCCGGCTCCGCGGCTCCGAGGCGGCAGCAGGAGCAGAGCAGCCGCCCCCCGGCCTCCGCCGCCAGCCTGCGGGCCTGGAGCAGCGGCTCCCGCCACCCAGCCGCAGCCTCGGCCCCGCGGCTCCTCCTCCGCGGCGGCTGCGGCCGCTTCCCCTCCCGCCTGCTCCCCTCCTCCTTCTCCTTGAGCGCCGAGCGCTGCCGCTGCCGCCGCCGGGGCCGCCGGAGCCCGTCGTCCTCGTCCTCCTCCTCGGCCGCGGCACTCGGGGCAGCGGCTGGTTCCCCCCGGCAGCGGAAGAAGCGCTCGGGGCCTGGGTCGTGCTCGCAGTCCCCGTCCTCCTCCTCCTCCCTGCCGGCAGCCGCTGCCCACCCGCAGCTCCCGTTCCAGCCCGCGCTGTCCCAGCCACGGCGGCCAGCGGTGACCCCGGGCTCCTCCAGGCTCCTACCGGAGCCGTCGCCTCCTTCAGCCGCCACCGCCGCTTCCCAGTGCCGCGGCTGCTCCATCCCGGCGGCCCCACTGGCCCCGGCGGGGCTTAAGTCACAGCCATGTCCTGAAGGGCCAGAGTGGGGTCAGCGCCGACAGAGCGGCCCCGGGACCCCCCGACCGGCCCTGAGCACCCCCGTTGCCAGCGCCCCACCAACGGCCGGTTCTGGGGCCCCACTTCAGGACCTGTGGGGTGATCCGAGTCTCACCGCGCAGGTGCCGGTACGGGCTGGGGGGGGGGGGGGATTTCCGCCACCTCCCCCCCCCGGTTTACGTCCTGCAGCACTTCCGCCTTCCGCCACCGCCCACTCCCAGAGCCGGCGCCTGGAACCGGAGCGTCCCCGCTCCTAACCCCGCCCCTTAAAGGGGCAGCACCGTCACCCCCAGAACCGCGGGAGGGGACCATCCCCCTCTGGGGGGTCCCGGTCCCGCCCCCGCCCCACCGCGACCCCCATGGCCGGCAGCGAGCTGGTGAGTCCCGAGGAGGGTGGGCACCGAGCGGGCATCCCCGTCCCGCCCCCTGGCTGTCCCAAGGTCCCCGGTATGGCGTCCCCCAGAGCTCCCGGTTCTCCTCCCGGTGCTCCTGTTCCCAGCGCTCCCACCTCGCCTGCCCCAGGGGCTCGCACTTTCCGCCAGATGTTCTCCCCAAGAGGCGCTGCCAGATGTGGGTGCAGGGAGGAAGGGCTGAGTACCGGGGGGGTGGTCACTGGGGGCTCACAGACACCCATTCCCCCCTAGCCCCAGGTCATGGAGCCCAGACCCCGCCTTGTGCTCCGCTGCACCCCAGAGCCGCGGCCCCACTACGAGCTGGTCCTCGCTGTTCTCTGTGCTCGGAGTGCTCCTGGGGCTGGTGTGCAGCTGTTTCGGTGAGTGCTGGGGGGACAGAGCCGGGAGGTGGTGCTGGGCCTCACATGGGGGGAATCACAAGCCCATGGAGGGGGTTGTGCTGTGGCACAGGGGGGACGAAGGTGTTCTGGGGGACACAGCCAGGAGGGGTGGCACAGGGGGACACGGCCATGGCAGTATCAGTGACTGTCTCGTGCCAGTGCCAGGCTATGGCTGCTTCAGGGCCGTCATGTTCCTCTCAGGGCTGCTCTTCAGCTCCGCTGTCAACTTCATGCTGTGCTACAGACAGTGGGTGCTGGGGACGCAGCTGGGGCCAGTGGCAAGCATGGGTATCGCGCTGCCCATCGGGCTGCTCACCGCGCTGCTGCGCAGTGTCGAGCTCTTCACCATGGGGCTGCTGCTGGCCGCAGCAACGCTGGCCATGGCCGCGCTGGTGCACTGCCAAGCCCCTGGGTGCCACTGAGCACAACGCTGACGCTCCTCTGTGCACCCCAGGTGCTGCGCTGGACCAAGGGGGTGACTGTGGCGGCCACGGTGGCACTGGGAGCCGCTGCTGTCCTGGTGGGCGCCGATTACTTCACGGAGGCGCTGGCGCTGCTCATGTGCAAGCAGCTGCGGCGAGCACCGGTGCCGGTGTGGTGCTGGCCGGGCTGGGCCTTGCTGGGAGCCTGGGCCCTACTCAGCATCCTCGCCGAGCTGCTCCAGCGGAGGATCACGGTCTGCGGCTGTGCACATAGTACCAGTGAGTAGGGGAACACAAGGAGCACATGCTGTCCATGGGACAGTGGGGTGGGAACAAGATGGGGAAGGGATTAGGATGGGATGAGGATAAGGCTGGGATTGTGATGATGATGATGTCAGGATGGGGAAGGAACTGGGATGGGAACTGGGATGCGGATGGGAGAGGGATTGGGATGGGGACCCACTGGGGCTTGACCCGCTCCCACAGCCCCCTGCAGCAGAAAGAGACCGAGAGTCGGATCAACCCGACTCCTTCCAAGGACCCCCATGGGTGGCATGCAGCCCCCGGTGAGCCTGTGCCTGGTGGGCTGAGCCGGTCCTGCGGGGGACGATCCCCCCCATGTGCCTTCTCCTTTAAATGTGCAAATGAGGCACCCTAATCAGGGCATGGTCATGGTGTGGGCAGGGCTTCAGGGACCCCTCGCAGGGGGCAAATCCCCAGCCCTCCCTAGTGCTACCTGCCCTATAACCTGCCTCCCCCCACCAAAAACTCCTTCAAAACAAAGCCCCACTTCTATTTTTGTAGGACCTACCCAAACACTGCCATGGGACCAACCCCTCCAATTCCCTCCAAAGCCTCAGCCTCATGGTGGGGGGTTTTACCCTGCCATGGGGCTCCCAAAGGACAACCCCATGCACCAGTAGCTGCCGACGCTGGGGCTCTGCTGGGTTTATTGTCACCAGGGTTTGAAACAAGGCCGGGACAAGGCCATGACACAGAACACGAGTTGCTGGGTGGGGAGGGGGCCACGCGATGAGACCCCCCCCAATAAAATAAAACAGCAAATAAAAAAGAAGAGGGATAAAGGGAGAAGCGTC
This sequence comes from Lathamus discolor, assembly GCF_037157495.1. Classification (NCBI taxonomy): domain Eukaryota; kingdom Metazoa; phylum Chordata; class Aves; order Psittaciformes; family Psittacidae; genus Lathamus; species Lathamus discolor. The sequence continues at coordinate 3,041,737 of NC_088906.1, forward strand.
CAAGCGCTGCTGCATTCCCAATGGTGGGAACAACCGTTCCGATACCCCCCCCACCCCGATTCCCCCCCCTATGAGTCCCTCTCCAGGCCCCGCAGTTCCTCCTCCAGCGTTTTCCTCCGGCTCAGCTTCTCAAGCTGCTCACGGGTGGGATTCGGGACCTCACCGGCGTCCAAGCGCTGCTGCAGTTCCTCTACCTGCCGCAGCTTCTTCCGCAGATTCTTCAGCCTCCGGCTCCTCTCTGAGGCCGGAGCGTCACCAGGGCTGGTGCCAGGGCTCACGACAGGGCTGGCAGCGCCACAGCCGGGCAGCGGCTCCGACAGTGCCGAGCGCTCCAGTGCCTGGATCAGTTCGTCCGTGTCCCGCTCCCCCTTTTCCTGCTGCTGCTTCCTCTTCTCCTTCCGTTTCAAGTTCCGTTTGGCTGCCTTGGATAGTCCCGTGTCACCAGGCTCTGCTTTCCCGGGTGCTGCTGCTGCCTCTGGGTTCAGCCCTGGTGGCAGCTCGGGTTTGCTCCGGAAGAACTTGACGTATTTGTTCTCGTACCTGCATGGGGGGAAGAGCCTGTGACGGCTCTGTGTGGCCCCCACAGTGGTGCCACAAACCCCTGGTCCCAGGAGCCAGCCCCATGCCACCGGTGAAGCCTCTCCAAAGCTCCGTGCCCGCAGGGGGATCAATACGTACCGGGCAGGACACGATTATGGGACAGGGGTGAGGGGGTCGGAATCGCGCGGGCACCTGGAAAGAGACTTGGAGCTCAAGATGTCACTGGGGATGGAGGGAATGGGATGGGACGTGCCCCACGCGTGGCACCGGGGACATGGACACCCCCACTTACACCGGCACCTCCTCCTGTGGCACGTAACCAGCCTTCACCCGCCGCTGCTTCCGCCACGTCCCGTCTGGGCGCTGTGTCGAGGCAATGTACTTCCCTGTGGGGTACCGCACAGTCAGCCCTGGATATAGGGCACCCTCACAAGGGCCCTAGGACACCCCACGGACACCATGGGGCACCCCACAGGCCCACAAGGGCCCTGAGACACCCCAAAGGAAACACCCTGCTCTGCGGGGCCCCCCATGGACCGCAAAGGACACCCCACAAAACCACCTACACACCCCACGGGACACCCTACGGACCCCAACGAGGCTTTGCGGCGCTCCACGACTCCCACGGGACACCGCGAGGACCGGGGCGAGGGAACGCGAGGCTGCCCTGACCCAGCACCACAGCGACGGGGGAGATGCCCCATAGCGAGCGGCAGTGGGGGGGCGGGGGAGCCGACAGAGCCCCACAGACATTGTGGGCAGCCTCCGCCAAAGGGGCCGGGGCCTGCCCCACAGGGACCGCGGGTGGGCGCTGCCCTATGGAGCGGGGGGGGGCCCATGCCACAGCTCCGGGTCCGGTCCCACAGCCCCGGGTCCGCCCCACAGCGCCGGGTCCTGCCCAACAGTGCCGGGCCGTGCCCCATGGCCCGCGTCCTGCCCCGCAGCGCCAGATCCGGCCGCGCCGCACTCACCGGTCTCATCAGTCACATAGGGAGTCGCCATCTTGCGAGCACGACACACTTCCGGCCTCTAGGCCCCACCCCGGACGTTAGCGGCAGCTTTAGGGCGTGGCCTCGAAGGGGCGGAGCCACCTGTGGGGTTAACTAAAGGAGGTGGAGCTAATTTGGGTCAATTAAAGGGGCGGAGCTAATTGGGGTTAATTAAAGGGGGGGTACAGTCAGGTCCCACCTTTGCGTTTGCTCCAGCCACGGCAGGCACCGCGGGCTTCAACCAGGTCTGACATCGCTTCACTTCTGCTCTGCTGCCCCCGCCCTGCTGGGTCCTGAAGCTTGACCACAGGAGATCAAATCCCACAGTGGAGTGGCCTTGGGGAGACCTTCCCTGTGTTCCATCTAGCTTGTGCCTCTGGTACGTTAAAGCCATTCCCTTTGTCCTGTCCCTCCATTCCTTATCTGAAGTCCCCCTCCAGGTTTCCTGTAGCCTCTTTAGACACTGGGAGCTGCTCTAAGGTCTCCCCTTCAGGAGCCTTCTTTTCTCTAGGCTGACCCAGCCCAGCTCTCTCAGCCTGGCTCCAGAGCAGAGCTGCTCCTGATCATCTCTCTGGTCTTCTCTGGCCTCACTCCAGCTGCTCTATCTTCTGGGGAGCTCTTGGGCACTCCAAACCCCACCCCTAAAGTTGACGGGACTGTTGCAGAGTTCATCCTGTGGAATAGTCCTACCCTCCCAGGACTGCTGGGGACGAGGCAGGGCAGAGGTGGGAATGTGAAGGGGGATGACACACATTAGGGACACCCAAAACCACCGCAAAGACCTTTTTTGCTTTAAAATGAGGCTTTTTTTTTTTTACCTTTTAATGATTTTTTTTTTTGCCATACAATGAGGGTTTTCTTGCCTTAAAATGAAGATTTTTGCCTTAAAATGATTTTTTTTTTTTGCTGTAAAATTAAGACCCATCAGAACATGATCATTGTTATCACTATGGGGTCTCTATGAGTCCATCTATTGCTATGAGTCTCTGTGGGTCTGTAGGGCTCTGTGTGTTTTTATGGCTTGCTATTGAGCATCTAAAAAAATTTTTTTTTACTAAAAAGAACTAGGGTTTTCAGCCCAGACAAATTGAGCCCAATTAGGCCCAGTTTAGCACAATTCAGCCCGGTTTAGCACAGCCCAGCCCAGCCAAGACCTGATCAGCCACTTCAAGCCCAGTTTAGCCCAGTTCAGCCCAGCCCAGCAAAATTTACTCCAATTCAGCCCAGTCCAGCCCCATTTAGACAAGCTCAGATCTGTCTAACCCAGTGAGGCCCACTTCAGCCCAGTTCAGCCACTCCAGCACAGTTCAGCCCAGTTTGGCCAAGTTCAGCACACTTTAGCCTTGTCCAGCCCAGTAGAGCCCAGCCCAGCCTCGTTTACCCCAGTTAAGCCTACTTTGGCCCAATTCAGACCAGTCCAGCCCACTTTAGCTCAGTCCAGTGCAATTAAGCCCACCCAAGAACAGTTTAGCCCACTCTAGCACATTTTAGCCCACTTCAGACCTCTCCAGACCACTTTAGCACAGTACAGCCCAACTAAGCCCAGCCAAGAACAGTTCAACCAAGTTTTGTCCAGCCCAGTCCAGCTCACTTTAGCACAGATGATTGGCCCAGCTCAGCCCAGTCCGGCCCAGCTCAGCCCAGTCCAGCCCAGCTCTGTCCAGCCCAGTTTACCCCATTCAAGGACAGTCCATTTAGCCCACTTCAGCACAGTTTAGCACACTTCACTACAGTTTAGCCTTGTCCAGCCCAGTAGAGCCCAGCCCAGCCTTGTTTGCCCCAGTTAAGCCTACTTTGGCCCAATTCAGACCAGTCCAGCCCACTTTAGCTCTGTCCAGTGCAATTAAGCCCACCCAAGAACAGTTTAGCCCACTCTAGCACATTTTAGCCCACTTCAGACCTCTCCAGACCACTTTAGCACAGTACAGCCCAACTAAGCCCAGCCAAGAACAGTTCAACCCAGTTTAGCCCAGTTCAGTTTAGCCCAGCCCACTTTAGCACAGATTGCCCCAGCTCAGCCCAGTCCAGCCCAACTCTGTCCAGCCCAGTTTAGCCCACTTAAGGACAGTCCATTTAGCCCAGTCCAGACAAGTTTAATCCAGTTCACTTCATTTTAGACTTGTCCAGCCAGGCTCAGACAGCTCCAGCCCAGTTCAGACCAATGGAGCCAAGGCCAGCCCACTTTAGCCTAGGCCAGCCCAGTTTGGTCCAGTCCAGCCCAGCCCAGTTTAATTCAGTCCAGCTCCGTTTAACCCAGTGGAGCCCAGCCCAGTTTAGCTTAGTCCAGCCCAGCTCACAACAGTCCAGGCCATTTTACCCCTGCCCAGCCCATCCCACTTTAGCCCAGTGCACACCAGTCCAGCCCACTTTATCTCACTTCAGACACTTCACCCCCGTTCAGCCCAGCCCACTTTAGCCCTGTCCAGCCCATTCCAGCTCACCCCAGCCCGTTTAGACCACTTTAGCCCAGCGCAGCCAACTTCAGCACCGTCCTTTCCAGTTTAACCCAGCCCAGCCCACTTTAGCCCAATTTAGCCCTGTCCGGACCAACTTAGCACAGCCCAGCCCAGCCCAGCCTAGTTCAGACCTGTCCAGACCAATTTAGCACAGTTCAGAAGGGTTTAGCTCAATTCACACCTGTCAAGCCCATTTTAGCCCACTTCAGCCCAGTTTAGCTCAGTTTAGCAGAGCCGAAGCTGCCCAAAGGGAATGAAGCCACCCAAAGGGAACCAAGAGGAGCCGCAGGGAGCCGAAGCCTCCCAAAGGGAGCCGAGTGAATCCGAAGCCACCAGAAGCGGGGGGAGCTGCCCGAAGGGACCCAAGTGGCTCCAAGGGGGTCCGAGAGGAGCCAACACCTCCCATTGCCCCCTATGACCCTCCATTGGCTCCCATTACCCACCATTAACCCCCGTTGCCCCCCATTGTCCCCTATTAAACCACATTCCCCCACCATTGCCCCCATTACTCTCTATTAGAACCATAGAATCACAGAATAGTTAGGGTTGGAAAGGACCTTCAGATCATCTGGTTCCAACCCCCCTACACGGCTTGGCACTGCTCAGCTCAGCTCGGCATGGCTCGGCTCAGCTCGGCTCGGCATGGCACGGCACGACTCGGCTCCACACGGAGGAGAACCGAGGAACTGGGGCACCAAGGGGGTCTGAGGGAGTCCAGCAGTGGAAGGGGGGGAGTCGCGGTGGGGAGTTACTTGAAGCAGTTCTGCAAACCTAGTTTTAACAGTCCTTGCAAGGTCTGTATTTATCAGGAGGTGATGGAATACTTTCTTTATTCCTCAAGCAGTGTGTAATATGCATGATTTTACTGAGCTACAGCAAAGCTTTGAATTATTCTGATTTCACCATAAAAGAAGTTGACCCATACACATGCTGTCACAGTAATTTCTCAGGGATGAAGGTCTTGTATGCACATAAAATCTCTAACTCTCTAAGTGATGACTGTTTGCTTAAAGAGTATGTGCAGCTACCCATGTGTTTGCGGTAGTGTGGCAAGTACTTAAGTACTCCTCAGCAGTAGAGCAGAGAGTCTCAAACCAGTTCTTAAGGCTCCTGAGTTACGTAGAGCTCCTCAGTAATTCAGCTAGGAAAAGAAGTCTGTCTTTCACAGAACTGATTTTGGACTCAAATGTACTGTATTATTTCTCCCATCTCTAAACCACCTGCAGTTCAGCTATGTTAGTTTTGTTAAATCCTTACTCGTCTTTAAAAGGAAAGTAAGGGGGAGGCAAGGAATGATCCTCCAGTCATTACTGCCTTACTCCAGCGAGGTTCCACACACTTGGACTTTGAGGTGGGAAAGCAAGGAGTGTAAAGAGTGGCACTGTTACAGAGCTCACTGTGCAGAAGAGGCCCAGCAGCAGCAGCTTTCTGTCCTGACTCTTTGGCTGTGGGAGCAGGGGCCTGAAGCCCATACTATGAACGCCATGCAGTTTAACAGCCAGAAGTGGGTGCCACAGAGGTTGCAGGTAATTGGACTTGTAGGTGCGAAAGCAAGGAGTGACAACAATGAGGGTGGCAGTGTTGAGGAGCTCACCACGTGCAGAAGAGGCCCAGCAGCAGCTTTCTGTCCTGGCTCTTCAGCTGTGGGAGCACAGGTTGGACATTCGTGCTGTGTGCACTGTGCTGCAGGATGGCCATAAGCAGATGCCGGAGGGGTTGCACGTAATTGGACTTTTCAGTGGGAAACCGAGGAGCAACAGCAATGCTGGTGAGAAGCTGCAGGATATGTGTAATGGTGAGCAGCTGCAGCACTCTGCTGGCTGGGGATTGTGGGTCAGAGGACAGAACCTGCTCAGGGTACTGCCATGCTTTTTCTTGCTCCAGGGAAATGCTTCAGGCTCAGTGGAAAATAGTAGAAGCATTTGGGACATTCCTGAGCAGCAGCTTCCAGCTGATTCGCTGGTCCCAGCTACTCCTCCTGGACAGGGAAAGAAGCGGATGGGGCTGGCATGGGACAGCAGACACTGGTGCTTCACCACTGCTCTCCTTTCTGTAACAGCCATCCATGAATGTTGGACAATGCTGACAACTCAGGCTGTTCCCTGGCATTCCAGACCTTGTTGATCCAGAAACTATACAGCAGCAGCCACCATCAGGATGGTCCATCTGAACACTGTGCCGCTGGCTCTGCCGTGGCAGGGAAAGGACAAGGTCTCCTGAGGATAATGGCTGCATGTGAACTAAGCTGGAACAACCAGCCCAGTCCCACAGTGTCCTTTGCACCCCGAGAGTGATGAGCAGTCAGCATAATTCCTGGCTTCTACTGCTGCCTGCAGAACAGCTCATCCTTCAGCACACCCTGGCCCCAGTTCTGTTTTACAAGTTTACCCCTTCTTTGAGCTTTCCCCCCAAAATGAGCCATGTTTGTTTAATCCTTGTGTGAGTTTTTCTTTTGGGAGGCAGAGGGCAAATGGGAAATGGCAGATCTCCAGGGTGCCTGAAGACGCTTGAGGGACTGGGACAAGGGGACATTGTGCTGTGCCAGCAGCTCATCAATACCTGCAGCAGTGGGATGAGACACCCCTCCCACCTTCACTTCCAGCTCTTTCCTTTCATTGCCTGATGAGGTCTGGGTAGGACAGGGTAGGGTCAGGGATGGGCCACTGCGGTTCCTCCATCTCAGGCACCCAGTCTGGATCTAGCCTTTACCTGCAGCCCCACCAGATCCAGCACCTTCCCACTGGGGTGGGAGGGTGGCATGGCCACGCTCTGCATCACTGCCACTGAGACAGTCTGGCTGAGGGAAGGATGGCATGGGTCTGTCACTGCAGCCACACCACCACCCTCACCAGCACAGGGAAGGAGACTCCTCTTGTGGCCACTCTTACGGCTTTTACATGGCTGGAGGACGGTGTAGAAAAGGAGCCAGGAGTGGGGGAGAGGGCTGGGGAAATAACAAGGGTTTAATTGCTGCCCTCCTCAGCTGAGCATGTATCTGACTTGAGCTTGACAAATTCCTTGGCCACCTCATCATTGTTGTGCTGGGAGAGGATGCGGAGGACAGTGAGGCCGGTGTCATCCACGTGGATACGGCGGCCCAGGGGCAGCCAGCAGGCGCAGCCAGGTCGCTGCAGGATATCGCGGAGCTGCAGGACAGCGATGCCCACCGTCCGGTCCTCGCGGGCGAAGCAGTAATCTTTCACACACACCTGCAGTTCATAGCACTCTGGGCCAGTCTCCACACCCAGCGTGCCGCAGAAGGGCAAGGGACAAGCAGTCATCACAGTGGGTCATACTCCCAGGTCCCCTGCTTCTGCCACAGGATACCTGGGTGCTACCTCCCCACTGTCTTTTTTTTCCCCCGTTTCCTCAATCCCTGCTTTTACCAATGAGAAAACATCTAAAATATCCCAAACTCCCTGGCAAGACCCCATGGGGCAGATGCATTGCCCAGCCCAGCCCCACATCCCAACACTCACAACTGGAAGCTCTCACATCCTTGTCTCTAAATTGGAGAGATATCAATTTGATGGATGGACCACTCGGTGGATAAAGAACTGGCTGGATGGCCACACACAAAGAGTTGTGGTCAATGGCTCAATGTCCGGCTGGAGACCGGTAACGAGTGGTGTCCCTCAGGGATCGGTGTTGGGACCGGTCTTGTTTATATCTTCATCGCTGACATGGACAGTGGGATTGAGTGCACCCTCAGCAAGTTTGCTGATGACACAAGCTGTGTGGTTTGGTTGATATGCTGGAGGGAAGGGATGCCATCCAGAGGGACCTTGACACACTTGTGAGGTGGGCTGATGCCAGCCTTATGAAGTTCAACCATGACAAGTGCAAGGTCCTACACCTGGGTCGGAGCAATCCCAGGCACGGCTACAGATTGGGCAAAGAAGAGATTCAGAGTGGCCCTGCGGAGAGGGACTTGGGGGTGCTGGTTGATGAGAAAATGAACATGAGCTGGCTTCAGTGTGCACTTGCAGCCCAGAAACCAACCGTATCCTGGGCTGCATCAAAAGGAGTGTGACCAGCAGGGCGAAGGAGGTGATCCTGCCCCTCTGCTCTGCTCTTGTGAGACCTCACCTGGAGCATTGTGTGCAGTTCTGGTGTCCTCAACATAAGAAGGACATGGAACTGTTGGAACAAGTCCAGAGGAGGCCACGAGGATGATCAGGGACTGGAGCACCTCCCGTATGAAGATAGGCTGAGGAAGTTGGGCTGTTCAGCCTGGGGAAGAGAAGCTGTGTGGAGACCTCATAGCAGCCTTCCAGTACCTGAAGGGGCCTGATAGGGATGCTGGGGAGGGACTCTTCGTCAGGGACTGCAGTGACAGGACAAGGGGTAATGGGTTCAAACTTAAACAGGGGAAGTTTAGATTGGATCTAAGGAGAAATTCTTTCCTGTGAGGGTGCTGAGGCACTGGAATGGGTTGCCCAGGGAGGTTGTGAGTGCTCCATCCCTGGCGGTGTTCAAGGCCAGGTTGGATGAGGCCTTGGGTGGGATGGTTTAGTGAGAGGTGTCCCTGTCCATGGCAGGGGGTTTGGAACTGGATGATCTGAAGGTTCTATCCAACCGTAACTATTCTGTGATTCTATAATATGCATGCCTGTCCGTAATGAATATGTATGCTCAGTGACTACAGAAGGACGGCTTGTTTAGCAATTCGGAAACACAGGTTAGGAGGAGCTGTCCCCCGTGGCTGCCGGTAACGCAATAAAGAATACCTGCTTGAACCTTGAACCCTTTGTTGGTGAGTTTGCCCCTGGAGTTTTCTCCGACCCACATCGACCCCCATATCTCCCCTAATCCCCCCAGAGATGCCGACAGACCCCATTATGGGTCTCCAGACCCTCAACTCCCCCCATATCCCCTCTAACACCTCATATCCCCCCATAGACCTCATAGAATCTCTATAGGGTCTCTATAGGATCCCTAGGGTCTCTATAGGGTCTCTATAGGGTTCCTAGGGTCTCTATAGGTTCCCTAGGGTCTCTATAGGGTCTCTATAGGGTCTCTAGGGTCTCTATAGGGTCTCTATAGGATCCCTAGGGTCTCTATAGGGTCTCTATAGGGTTCCTAGGCTCTCTATAGGTTCCCTAGGGTCTCTATAGGGTCTCTATAGGGTCTCTAGGGTCTCTATAGGGTCTCTATAGGATCCCTAGGGTCTCTATAGGGTCTCTATAGGGTTCCTAGGCTCTCTATAGGTTCCCTAGGGTCTCTATAGGGTCTCTAGGGTCTCTATAGGGTCTCTATAGGGTCTCTAGTGTCTCTATATTGTCTCTATAGGGTTCCTAGGGTCTCTATAGGGTCTCTATAGGGTTCCTAGGGTCTCTATAGGGTCTCTATAGGGTCTCTAGGGTCTCTATAGGGTCTCTATAGGGTCCCTAGGGTCTCTATAGGGTCTCTATAGGGTTCCTAGGGTCTCTATAGGGTCCCTAGGGTCTCTATAGGGTCTCTAGGGTCTCTCTAGGGTCTCTCTAGGGGTCTCTAGGGTCTCTCTAGGGTCTCTATAGGGTCTCTAGGGTCTCTCTAGTGTCTCTATAGGGTCTCCAGGGTCTCTATAGTGTCTCTATAGGGTCCCTAGGGTCTCTATAGGGTCTCTATAGGGTCTCTATAGGGTCTCTAGGGTCTCTCTAGGGTCTCTCTAGGGTCTCTAGGGTCTCTCTAGGGTCTCTATAGGGTCTCTAGGGTCTCTCTAGTGTCTCTATAGGGTCTCTAGGGTCTCTATAGTGTCTCTATAGGGTCCCTAGGGTCTCTATAGGGTCTCTATAGGGTCCTAGGGTCTCTATAGGGTTCCTAGGGTCTCTATAGGGTCTCTATAGGGTTCCTAGGGTCTCTATAGGGTCTCTAGGGTCTCTCTAGGGTCTCTAGGGTCTCTTGGGTCCTCTATAGTGTCTCTAGTGTCTCTATAGGATCTCTATAGGGTTCCTAGGGTCTCTATAGGGTCTCTATAGGGTCTCTAGGGTCTCTATAGGGTCTCTATAGGAGCCCTAGGGTATCTATAGGGTCTCTATAGGGTTCCTAGGGTCTCTATAGGTTCCCTAGGGTCTCTATAGGGTCTCTAGGGTCTCTATAGGGTCTCTATAGGGTCTCTAGTGTCTCTATAGGGTCTCTATAGGGTTCCTAGGGTCTCTATAGGGTCTCTATAGGGTCTCTAGTGTCTCTATAGGGTCTCTATAGGTTCCCTAGGGTCTCTATAGGGTCTCTAGGGTCTCTATAAGGTCTCTATAGGGTCCCTAGGTTCTCTATAGGGTCTCTATAGGGTCTCTAGGGTCTCTATAGGGTCTCTATAGGGTCCCTAGGGTCTCTATAGGGTCTCTATAGGGTTCCTAGGGTCTCTATAGGGTCTCTAGGGTCTCTATAGGGTCTCTAAGGTCTCTCTCGGGTCTCTATAGGGTCTCTAGGGTCTCTCTAGGGTCTCTATAGGGTCTCTAGGGTCTCTATAGGGTCTCTATAGGGTCTCTAGGGTCTCTATACGGTCTCTATATGTTTCCTAGGGTCTCTATAGGGTCTCTATAGGGTCTCTAGTGCCTCTATAGGGTCTCTATAGGGTCTCTAGGGTCTCTCTAGGGTCTCTATAGGGTATCTAGGGTCTCTCTAGGGTCCCTGTAGGGTCTCTAGGGTCTCTCTAGGGTCTCTATAGGGTCTCTAGGGTCTCTATAGGGTCTCTATAGGGTCTCTAGGGTCTCTATAGGGTCTCTATAGGGTCCCTAGGGTCCCTATAGGGTCTCTATAGGGTTCCTAGAGTCTCTATAGGGTCCCTAGGGTCTCTATAGGGTCTCTAGGGTCTCTCTAGGGTCTCTAAAGGGTCTCTAGGGTCTCTATAGGATCTCTATAGGGTCCCTAGGGTCTCTATAGGGTCTCTATAGGATCCCTAGGGTCTCTATAGTGTCTCTATAGGGTTCCTAGGGTCTCTATAGGTTCCCTAGGGTCTCTATAGGGTCTCTATAGGGTCTCTAGGGTCTCTATAGGGTCTCTATAGGATCCCTAGGGTCTCTATAGGGTCTCTATAGGGTCCCTAGGGTCTCTATAGGGTCTCTATAGGGTCCCTAGGGTCTCTATATGGTCCCTAGGGTCTCTATAGGGTCTCTATAGGGTCTCTAGGGTCTCTATAGGGTCTCTATAGGGTCCCTAGGGTCTCTATAGGGTCTCTATAGGGTCCCTAGGGTCTCTATAGGGTCTCTAAGGTCTCTCTAGGGTCTCTATAGGGTCTCTAGGGTCTCTATAGGGTCTCTATAGGGTCTCTAGGGTCTCTATACGGTCTGTATAGGTTTCCTAGTGTCTCTATAGGGTCTCTATAGGGTCTCTAGTGTCTCTATAGGGTCTCTATAGGGTCCCTAGGGTCTCTATAGGGTCTCTATAGGGTCTCTATAGGGTTCCTAGGGTCTCTATAGGGTCCCTAGGGTCTCTATAGGGTCCCTAGGGTCTCTATAGGGTCTCTAGGGTCACTATATGGACTCTATAGGGTCCCTAGGGTCTCTATAGGGTCTCTATAGGGTTCCTAGGGTCTCTATAGGTTCCCTAGGGTCTCTATAGGGTCTCTAGGGCCTCTATAGGGTCTCTATAGGGCCTCTAGTGTCTCTATAGGGTCTCTATAGGGTCCCTAGGGTCTCTATAGGGTCTCTATAGGGTCTCTATAGGGTCCCTAGGGTCTCTATAGGGTCTCTAGGGTCTCTCTAGGGTCTCTATAGGGTCTCTAGGGTCTCTCTATGGTCTCTATAGGTCTCTAGGGTCTCTATACGGTCTCTATAGGGTTCCTAGGGTCTGTATAGGGTCTCTATAGGGTCTCTAGGGCCTCTATAGGGTCTCTATAGGGTCCCTAGGGTCTCTATAGGGTCTCTAGGGTCTCTCTAGGGTCTCTATAGGGTCTCTAGGGTCTCTCTAGGGTGTCTATAGGGTCTCTAGGGTCTCTATAGGGTCTCTATAGGGTTCCTAGGGTCTCTATAGGGTCCCTAGGGTCTCTATAGGGTCTCTAGGGTCTCTCTAGGGTCTCTGTAGGGTCTCTAGGGTCTCTCTAGGGTCTCTATAGGGTCTCTAGGGTCTCTATAGGGTCTCTATAGGGTCTCTAGGGTCTCTATAGGGTCTCTATAGGGTCCCTAGGGTCTCTATAGGGTCTCTATAGGGTTCCTAGAGTCTCTATAGGGTCCCTAGGGTCTCTATAGGGTCTCTAGGGTCTCTCTAGGGTCTCTATAGGGTCTCTATAGGGTCCCTAGGGTCTCTATAGGGTCTCTATAGGGTTCCTAGGGTCTCTATATGGTCTCTATAGGGTCTCTATAGGGTCTCTAGTGTCTCTATAGTGTCTCTATAGGGTCTCTAGTGTCTCTATAGGGTCTCTATAGGTCCCTAGGGTCTCTATAGGGTCTCTATAGGGTTCCTAGGGTCTCTATAGGGTCCCTAGGGTCTCTATAGGGTCTCTAGGGTCTCTCTAGGGTCTCTCTAGGGTCTCTAGGGTCTCTCTAGGGTCTCTATAGGGTCTCTAGGGTCTCTCTAGGGTCTCTGTAGGGTCTCTAGGGTCTCTATAGGGTCTCTATAGGGTCCCTAGGGTCTCTATAGGGTCTCTATAGGGTTCATAGGGTCTCTATAGGGTCTCTAGGGTCTCTATAGGGTCTCTAAGGTCTCTCTCGGGTCTCTATAGGGTCTCTAGGGTCTCTCTAGGGTCTCTATAGGGTCTCTAGGGTCTCTATAGGGTCTCTATAGGGTCTCTAGGGTCTCTATACGGTCTCTATATGTTTCCTAGGGTCTCTATAGGGTCTCTATAGGGTCTCTAGTGTCTCTATAGGGTCTCTATAGGGTCTCTAGGGTCTCTCTAGGGTCTCTATAGGGTCTCTAGGGTCTCTATAGGGTCCCTGTAGGGTCTCTAGGTCTCTCTAGGGTCTCTATAGGGTCTCTAGGGTCTCTATAGGGTCTCTATAGGGTCTCTAGGGTCTCTATAGGGTCTCTATAGGGTCCCTAGGGTCCCTATAGGGTCTCTATAGGGTTCCTAGAGTCTCTATAGGGTCCCTAGGGTCTCTATAGGGTCTCTAGGGTCTCTCTAGGGTCTCTAAAGGGTCTCTAGGGTCTCTATAGGATCTCTATAGGGTCCCTAGGGTCTCTATAGGGTCTCTATAGGATCCCTAGGGTCTCTATAGTGTCTCTATAGGGTTCCTAGGGTCTCTATAGGTTCCCTAGGGTCTCTATAGGGTCTCTATAGGGTCTCTAGGGTCTCTATAGGGTCTCTATAGGATCCCTAGGGTCTCTATAGGGTCTCTATAGGGTTCCTAGGGTCTCTATAGGGTCTCTATAGGGTCCCTAGGGTCTCTATAGGGTCTCTATAGGGTCTCTAGGGTCTCTATAGGGTCTCTATAGGGTCCCTAGGGTCTCTATAGGGTCTCTATAGGGTCCCTAGGGTCTCTATAGGGTCTCTAAGTTCTCTCTAGGGTCTCTATAGGGTCTCTAGGGTCTCTCTAGGGTCTCTATAGGGTCTCTAGGGTCTCTATAGGGTCTCTATAGGGTCTCTAGGGTCTCTATACGGTCTGTATAGGTTTCCTAGGGTCTCTATAGGGTCTCTATAGGGTCTCTAGTGTCTCTATAGGGTCTCTATAGGGTCCCTAGGGTCTCTATAGGGTCTCTATAGGGTCTCTATAGGGTTCCTAGGGTCTCTATAGGGTCCCTAGGGTCTCTATAGGGTCTCTAGGGTCACTATATGGACTCTATAGGGTCCCTAGGGTCTCTATAGGGTCTCTATAGGGTTCCTAGGGTCTCTATAGGTTCCCTAGGGTCTCTATAGGGTCTCTAGGGCCTCTATAGGGTCTCTATAGGGCCTCTAGTGTCTCTATAGGGTCTCTATAGGGTCCCTAGGGTCTCTATAGGGTCTCTATAGGGTCCCTAGGATCTCTATAGGGTCTCTAGGGTCTCTCTAGGGTCTCTCTAGGGTCTCTAGGGTCTCTCTATGGTGTCTATAGGGTCTCTAGGGTCTCTATACGGTCTCTATAGGGTTCCTAGGGTCTGTATAGGGTCTCTATAGGGTCTCTAGGGCCTCTATAGGGTCTCTATAGGGTCCCTAGGGTCTCTATAGGGTCTCTAGGGTCTCTCTAGGGTCTCTATAGGGTCTCTAGGGTCTCTCTAGGGTGTCTATAGGGTCTCTAGGGTCTCTATAGGGTCTCTATAGGGTTCCTAGGGTCTCTATAGGGTCCCTAGGGTCTCTATAGGGTCTCTAGGGTCTCTCTAGGGTCTCTGTAGGGTCTCTAGGGTCTCTCTAGGGTCTCTATAGGGTCTCTAGGGTCTCTATAGGGTCTCTATAGGGTCTCTAGGGTCTCTATAGGGTCTCTATAGGGTCCCTAGGGTCTCTATAGGGTCTCTATAGGGTTCCTAGAGTCTCTATAGGGTCCCTAGGGTCTCTATAGGGTCTCTAGGGTCTCTCTAGGGTCTCTATAGGGTCTCTATAGGGTCTCTATAGGGTCCCTAGGGTCTCTATAGGGTCTCTATAGGGCTCCTAGGGTCTCTATATGGTCTCTATAGGGTCTCTATAGGGTCTCTAGTGTCTCTATAGTGTCTCTATAGGGTCTCTAGTGTCTCTATAGGGTCTCTATAGGGTCCCTAGGGTCTCTATAGGGTCTCTATAGGGTTCCTAGGGTCTCTATAGGGTCCCTAGGGTCTCTATAGGGTCTCTAGGGTCTCTCTAGGGTCTCTCTAGGGTCTCTAGGATCTCTCTAGGGTCTCTATAGGGTCTCTAGGGTCTCTCTAGGGTCTCTCTAGGGTCTCTAGGGTCTCTATAGGGTCTCTATAGGGTCCCTAGGGTCTCTATAGGGTCTCTATAGGGTTCCTAGGGTCTCTATAGGGTTCCTAGGGTCTCTATAGGGTCCCTAGGGTCTCTATAGGGTCTCTATAGGGTTCCTAGGGTCTCTATAGGGTCTCTAGGGTCTCTCTAGGGTCTCTATAGGGTCTCTTGGGTCTCTTTAGGGTCTCTAGTGTCTCTATAGGGTCACTATAGGGTCCCTAGGGTCTCTATAGGGTCTCTATACGATCCCTAGGGTCTCTATAGGGTCTCTATAGGGTTCCTAGGGTCTCTATAGGTTCCCTAGGGTCTCTATAGGGTCTCTATAGGGTCTCTAGGGTCTCTATAGGGTCTCTATAGGATCCCTAGGTTCTCTATAGGGTCTCTATAGGGTTCCTAGGGTCTCTGTAGGTTCCCTAGGGTCTCTATAGGGTCTCTAGGGTCTCTATAGGGTCTCTATAGGGTCTCTAGTGTCTCTATAGGGTCTCTATAGGGTCCCTAGGGTCTCTATAGGGTCTCTATAGGGTCTCTAGGGTCTCTATAGGGTCTCTATAGGGTCCCTAGGGTCTGTAAAGGGTCTCTATAGGATCCCTAGGGTCTCTATAGGGTCTCTAGGGTCACTATAGGGTCTCTATAGGGTCCCTAGGGTCTCTATAGGGTCTCTATAGGGTTCCTAGGGTCTCTATAGGGTCCCTAGGGTCTCTATAGGGTCTCTATAGGGTTCCTAGGTTCTCTATAGGGTCTCTAGGGTCTCTCTAGGGTCTCTATAGGGTCTCTTGGGTCTCTATAGGTTCTCTAGTGTCTCTTTAGGGTCTCTATAGGCTCCCTAGGGTCTCTATTGGGTCTCTATAGGATCCCTAGGGTCTCTATATGGTCTCTATAGGGTTCCTAGGGTCTCTGTAGGTTCCCTAGGGTCTCTATAGGGTCTCTATAGGATCCCTAGGGTCTCTATAGGGTCTCTATAGGATCCCTAGGGTCTCTATAGTGTCTCTATAGGGTCTCTAGTGTCTCTAAAGTGTCTCTATAGGATCCCTAGGGTCTCTATAGTGTCTCTATAGGGTTCCTAGGGTCTCTATAGGTTCCCTAGGGTCTCTATAGGGTCTCTAGGGTCTCTATAGGGTCTCTATAGGGACTCTAGGGTCTCTATAGGGTCTCTATAAGGTCTTTAGGGTCTCTATAGGGACTCCATAGGGTCCCTAGGGTCTCTATAGGGTCTCTATAGGGTTCCTAGGGTCTCTATAGGTTCCCTAGGTCTCTATAGGGTCTCTAGGGTCTCTATAGGGTCTCTATAGGGTCCCTAGGGTCTCTATAGGGTCTCTATAGGGTTCCTAGGGTCTCTATAGGGTCCCTAGTGTCTCTATAGGGTCTCTAGGGTCTCTCTAGGGTCTCTATAGGGTCTCTAGGGTCTCTCTAGGGTGTCTATAGGGTCTCTAGGGTCTCTATAGGGTCTCTATAGGGTCTCTAGGGTCTCTATAGGGTCTCTATAGAGTCTCTAAGGTCTCTATACGGTCTCTATAGGTTTCCTAGGGTCTCTATAGGGTCTCTATAGGGTCTCTAGGGTCTCTATAGGGTCTCTATAAGGTCCCTAGGGTCTCTATAGGGTCTCTATAGGGTTCCTAGGGTCTCTATAGGGTCCCTAGGTTCTCTATAGGGACTCTAGGGTCTCTATAGGGTCTCTATAGGGTTCCTAGGGTCTCTATAGGGTCTCTAGGGTCTCTCTAGGGTCTCTATAGGGTCTCTAGTGTCTCTATAGGGTCTCTAGTGTCTCTATAGGGTCTCTATGGGGTCCCTACGGTCTCTATAGTGTCTCTATAGGGTCTCTATATGGTCTCTAGGGTCTCTATAGGGTCTCTATAGGGTTCCTAGGGTCTCTATAGGTTCCCTAGGGTCTCTATAGGGTCTCTAGAGTCTCTATAGGGTCTCTATAGGGTCTCTAGTGTCTCTATAGGGTCTCTATAGGGTCCCTAGGGTGTCTATAGGGTCTCTATAGGGTTCCTAGGGTCTCTATAGGGTCTCTATAGGGTCTCTAGGGTCTCTATAGGGTCTCTATAGGGTCCCTAGGGTCTCTATAGGGTCTCTATAGGGTTCCTAGGTTCTCTATAGGTTCCCTAGGGTCTCTATAGGGTCTCTACGGTCTCTAAAGTGTCTCTATAGGATCCCTAGTGTCTCTATAGGGTCTCTATAGGTTCCCTAGGGTCTCTATAGGGTCTCTAGGGTCTCTATACGGTCTCTATAGGGTTCCTAGGGTCTCTATAGGGTCTCTATAGGGTCTCTAGGGTCTCTATAGGGTCCCTAGGGTCTTTATAGTGTCTCTAGGGTCTCTCTAGGGTCTCTATAGGGTCTCTAGGGTCTCTATACGGTCTTTAAAGGGTCTCTAGTGTCTCTATAGTGTCTCTATAGGGTCTCTAGTGTCTCTATAGGGTCTCTATAGGGTCCCTAGGGTCTCTATAGGGTCTCTATAGGGTCTCTATAGGGTCTCTAGGGTCTCTATAGGGTCTCTATAGGGTCTCTATAGGGTCTCTAGGGTCTCTATATGGTCTCTATAGGGTCCCTAGGGTCTCTATAGGGTCTCTATAGGGTTCCTAGGGTCTCTATAGGTTCCCTAGGGTCTCTATAGGGTCTCTATAGGGTCTCTATAGGGTCTCTAGTGTCTCTATAGGGTCTCTATAGGGTCCCTAGGGTCTCTATAGGGTCTCTATAGGGTTCCTAGGGTCTCTATAGGTTCCCTAGGGTCTCTATAGTGTCCCTAGGGTCTCTATAGGGTCTCTAGGGTCTCTCTAGGGTCTCTATAGGTTCTCTAGGGTCTCTATATGGTCTCTATAGGGTCTCTAGGGTCTCTATAGGGTCTCTATAGAGTCTCTAGGGTCTCTATAGGGTCTCTATAAGGTCTTTAGGGTCTCTGTAGGGACTCCATAGGGTCCCTAGGGTCTCTATAGGGTCTCTATAGGGTTCCTAGGGTCTCTATAGGTTCCCTAGGGTCTCTATAGGGTCTCTAGTGTCTCTATAGGGTCTCTATAGGGTCCCTAGGGTCTCTATGGGGTCTCTATAGGGTTCCTAGGGTCTCTATAGGGTCCCTAGTGTCTCTATAGGGTCTCTTGGGTCTCTCTATGGTCTCTATAGGGTCTCTATAGGGTCCCTAGGGTCTCTATAGGGTCTCTATAGGGTCTCTAGGGTCTCTATACGGTCTCTATAGGTTTCCTAGGGTCTCTATAGGGTCTCTATAGGGTCTCTAGTGTCTCTATAGGGTCTCTATAAGGTCCCTAGGGTCTCTATAGGGTCTCTATAGGGTTCCTAGGGTCTCTATAGGGTCTCTAGGGTCTCTATAGGGTCTCTAGTGTCTCTATAGGGTCTCTATAGGGTCCCTACGGTCTCTATAGAGTCTCTATAGGGTCTCTATAGGGTCTCTAGAGTCTCTATAGGGTCTCTATAGGATCCCTAGGGTCTCTATAGGGTCTCTATATGGTCCCTAGGGTCTCTATAGGGACTCTAGGGTCTCTATAGGGTCTCTATAGGGTTCCTAGGGTCTCTATAGGGTCTCTAGGGTCTCTATAGGGTCTCTATAGGGTCTCTAGGGTCTCTATAGGGTCTCTAGTGTCTCTATAGGGTCTCTATAGGGTCCCTACGGTCTCTATAGGGTCTCTATAGGGTCTCTATAGGGTCTCTAGGGTCTCTATAGGGTCTCTATAGGATCCCTAGGGTCTCTATAGGGTCTCTATAAGGTTCCTAGGGTCTCTATAGGTTCCCTAGGTTCTCTATAGGGTCTCTAGGGTCTCTATAGGGTCTCTATAGGGTCTCTAGTGTCTCTATAGGGTCTCTATAGGGTCCCTAGGGTCTCTATAGGGTCTCTATAGTGTTCCTAGGGTCTCTATAGGGTCCCTAGGGTCTCTATAGGGTCTCTAGGGTCTCTCTAGGGTCTCTATAGGGTCTCTAGGGTCTCTATAGGGTCTCTATAGGGTCTCTAGGGTCTCTATACGGTCTCTATAGGGTTCCTAGGGTCTCTATAGGGTCTCTATAGGGTCTCTAGTGTCTCTATAGGGTCTCTATATGGTCCCTAGGGTCTCTCTAGGGTCTCTATAGGGTCTCTAGGGTCTCTATAGGGTCTCTATAGGGTCCCTAGGGTCTCTATAGGGTCTCTAGGGTCTCTCTAGGGTCTCTCTAGGGTCTCTAGGGTCTCTCTAGGGTCTCTCTAGGGTCTCTAGGGTCTCCATAGGGTCTCTATAGGGTCCATAGGGTCTCTATAGGGTCTCTATAGGGTTCCTAGGGTCTCTATAGGGTTCCTAGGGTCTCTATAGGGTCCCTAGGGTCTCTATAGGGTCTCTATAGGGTTCCTAGGGTCTCTATAGTATCTCTAGGGTCTCTCTAGGGTCTCTATAGGGTCTCTTGGGTCTCTATAGGGTCTCTAGTGTCTCTATAGGGTCTCTATAGGGTCCCTAGGGTCTCTATAGGGTCTCTATAGGATCCCTAGGGTCTCTATAGGGTCTCTATAAGGTTCCTAGGGTCTCTATAGGTTCCCTAGGGTCTCTATAGGGTCTCTATAGGGTCTCTAGGGTCTCTATAGGGTCTCTATAGGATCCCTAGGGTCTCTATAGGGTCTCTATAGGGTTCCTAGGGTCTCTATAGGTTCCCTAGGGTCTCTATAGGGTCTCTAGGGTCTCTATAGGGTCTCTATAGGGTCTCTAGTGTCTCTATAGGGTCTCTATAGGGTCCCTAGGGTCTCTATAGGGTCTCTATAGGGTTCCTAGTGTCTCTATAGGGTCTCTATATGGTCTTTAGGGTCTCTATAGGGTCTCTATAGGGTCCCTAGGGTCTCTATAGGGTCTCTATAGGGTTCCTAGGGTCTCTATAGGTTCCCTAGGGACTCTATAGGGTTCCTAGGGTCTCTATAGGGTCTCTATAGGGTCTCTAGTGTCTCTATAGGGTCTCTATAGGGTCCCTCGGGTCTCTATAGGGTCCCTCGGGTCTCTATAGGGTCTCTATAGGGTTCCTAGGGTCTCTATAGGGTCCCTAGGGTCTCTATAGGGTTTCTAAGGTCTCTCTAGGGTCTCTATAGGGTCTCTAGTGTCTCTCTAGAGTCTCTATAGGGTCTCTAGGGTCTCTATAGGGTCTCTATAGGGTCTCTAGGGTCTCTATACGGTCTCTATAGGTTTCCTAGGGTCTCTATAGGGTCTCTATAGGGTCTCTAGTGTCTCTATAGGGTCTCTATAGGGTCCCAAGGGTATCTATAGGGTCTCTATAGGGTCTCTATAGGGTTCCTAGGGTCTCTATAGGGTCCCTAGGGTCTCTATAGGGAATCTAGGGCCTCTATAGGGTCTCTATAGGGCCTCTAGTGTCTCTATAGGGTCTCTAGGGTCTCTATAGGGTCTCTATAGGGTCTCTAGGGTCTCTCTAGGGTCTCTATAGGGTCTCTAGGGTCTCTCTAGGGTCTCTATAGCGTCTCTAGGGTCTCTATAGGGTCTCTATAGGGTCCCTAGGGTCTCTATAGGGTCTCTATAGGGCTCCTAGGGTCTCTATATGGTCTCTATAGGGTCTCTATAGGGTCTCTAGTGTCTCTATAGTGTCTCTATAGGGTCTCTAGTGTCTCTATAGGGTCTCTATAGGGTCCCTAGGGTCTCTATAGGGTCTCTATAGGGTTCCTAGGGTCTCTATAGGGTCCCTAGGGTCTCTATAGGGTCTCTAGGGTCTCTCTAGGGTCTCTCTAGGGTCTCTAGGATCTCTCTAGGGTCTCTATAGGGTCTCTAGGGTCTCTCTAGGGTCTCTCTAGGGTCTCTAGGGTCTCTATAGGGTCTCTATAGGGTCCCTAGGGTCTCTATAGGGTCTCTATAGGGTTCCTAGGGTCTCTATAGGGTTCCTAGGGTCTCTATAGGGTCCCTAGGGTCTCTATAGGGTCTCTATAGGGTTCCTAGGGTCTCTATAGGGTCTCTAGGGTCTCTCTAGGGTCTCTATAGGGTCTCTTGGGTCTCTATAGGGTCTCTAGTGTCTCTATAGGGTCACTATAGGGTCCTAGGGTCTCTATAGGGTCTCTATACGATCCCTAGGGTCTCTATAGGGTCTCTATAGGGTTCCTAGGGTCTCTATAGGTTCCCTAGGGTCTCTATAGGGTCTCTATAGGGTCTCTAGGGTCTCTATAGGGTCTCTATAGGATCCCTAGGTTCTCTATAGGGTCTCTATAGGGTTCCTAGGGTCTCTGTAGGTTCCCTAGGGTCTCTATAGGGTCTCTAGGGTCTCTATAGGGTCTCTATAGGGTCTCTAGTGTCTCTATAGGGTCTCTATAGGGTCCCTAGGGTCTCTATAGGGTCTCTATAGGGTCTCTAGGGTCTCTATAGGGTCTCTATAGGGTCCCTAGGGTCTGTAAAGGGTCTCTATAGGATCCCTAGGGTCTCTATAGGGTCTCTAGGGTCACTATAGGGTCTCTATAGGGTCCCTAGGGTCTCTATAGGGTCTCTATAGGGTTCCTAGGGTCTCTATAGGGTCCCTAGGGTCTCTATAGGGTCTCTATAGGGTTCCTAGGTTCTCTATAGGGTCTCTAGGGTCTCTCTAGGGTCTCTATAGGGTCTCTTGGGTCTCTATAGGTTCTCTAGTGTCTCTTTAGGGTCTCTATAGGCTCCCTAGGGTCTCTATTGGGTCTCTATAGGATCCCTAGGGTCTCTATATGGTCTCTATAGGGTTCCTAGGGTCTCTGTAGGTTCCCTAGGGTCTCTATAGGGTCTCTATAGGATCCCTAGGGTCTCTATAGGGTCTCTATAGGATCCCTAGGGTCTCTATAGTGTCTCTATAGGGTCTCTAGTGTCTCTAAAGTGTCTCTATAGGATCCCTAGGGTCTCTATAGTGTCTCTATAGGGTTCCTAGGGTCTCTATAGGTTCCCTAGGGTCTCTATAGGGTCTCTAGGGTCTCTATAGGGTCTCTATAGGGACTCTAGGGTCTCTATAGGGTCTCTATAAGGTCTTTAGGGTCTCTATAGGGACTCCATAGGGTCCCTAGGGTCTCTATAGGGTCTCTATAGGGTTCCTAGGGTCTCTATAGGTTCCCTAGGTCTCTATAGGGTCTCTAGGGTCTCTATAGGGTCTCTATAGGGTCCCTAGGGTCTCTATAGGGTCTCTATAGGGTTCCTAGGGTCTCTATAGGGTCCCTAGTGTCTCTATAGGGTCTCTAGGGTCTCTCTAGGGTCTCTATAGGGTCTCTAGGGTCTCTCTAGGGTGTCTATAGGGTCTCTAGGGTCTCTATAGGGTCTCTATAGGGTCTCTAGGGTCACTATAGGGTCTCTATAGAGTCTCTAAGGTCTCTATACGGTCTCTATAGGTTTCCTAGGGTCTCTATAGGGTCTCTATAGGGTCTCTAGGGTCTCTATAGGGTCTCTATAAGGTCCCTAGGGTCTCTATAGGGTCTCTATAGGGTTCCTAGGGTCTCTATAGGGTCCCTAGGTTCTCTATAGGGACTCTAGGGTCTCTATAGGGTCTCTATAGGGTTCCTAGGGTCTCTATAGGGTCTCTAGGGTCTCTCTAGGGTCTCTATAGGGTGTCTAGTGTCTCTATAGGGTCTCTAGTGTCTCTATAGGGTCTCTATGGGGTCCCTACGGTCTCTATAGTGTCTCTATAGGGTCTCTATATGGTCTCTAGGGTCTCTATAGGGTCTCTATAGGGTTCCTAGGGTCTCTATAGGTTCCCTAGGGTCTCTATAGGGTCTCTAGAGTCTCTATAGGGTCTCTATAGGGTCTCTAGTGTCTCTATAGGGTCTCTATAGGGTCCCTAGGGTGTCTATAGGGTCTCTATAGGGTTCCTAGGGTCTCTATAGGGTCTCTATAGGGTCTCTAGGGTCTCTATAGGGTCTCTATAGGGTCCCTAGGGTCTCTATAGGGTCTCTATAGGGTTCCTAGGTTCTCTATAGGTTCCCTAGGGTCTCTATAGGGTCTCTACGGTCTCTAAAGTGTCTCTATAGGATCCCTAGTGTCTCTATAGGGTCTCTATAGGTTCCCTAGGGTCTCTATAGGGTCTCTAGGGTCTCTATACGGTCTCTATAGGGTTCCTAGGGTCTCTATAGGGTCTCTATAGGGTCTCTAGGGTCTCTATAGGGTCCCTAGGGTCTTTATAGTGTCTCTAGGGTCTCTCTAGGGTCTCTCTAGGGTCTCTAGGGTCTCTATACGGTCTTTAAAGGGTCTCTAGTGTCTCTATAGTGTCTCTATAGGGTCTCTAGTGTCTCTATAGGGTCTCTATAGGGTCCCTAGGGTCTCTATAGGGTCTCTATAGGGTCTCTATAGGGTCTCTAGGGTCTCTATAGGGTCTCTATAGGGTCTCTATAGGGTCTCTAGGGTCTCTATATGGTCTCTATAGGGTCCCTAGGGTCTCTATAGGGTCTCTATAGGGTTCCTAGGGTCTCTATAGGTTCCCTAGGGTCTCTATAGGGTCTCTATAGGGTCTCTATAGGGTCTCTAGGGTCTCTATAGGGTCTCTATAGGGTCCCTAGGGTCTCTATAGGGTCTCTATAGGGTTCCTAGGGTCTCTATAGGTTCCCTAGGGTCTCTATAGTGTCCCTAGGGTCTCTATAGGGTCTCTAGGGTCTCTCTAGGGTCTA
>NC_088907.1:5000-7500 GCF_037157495.1 Lathamus discolor
CCCTAACCCTAACCCTAACCCTAACCCTAACCCTAACCCTAACCCTAACCCTAACCCTAACCCTAACCCTAACCCTAACCCTAACCCTAACCCTAACCCTAACCCTAACCCTAACCCTAACCCTAACCCTAACCCTAACCCTAACCCTAACCCTAACCCTAACCCTAACCCTAACCCTAACCCTAACCCTAACCCTAACCCTAACCCTAACCCTAACCCTAACCCTAACCCTAACCCTAACCCTAACCCTAACCCTAACCCTAACCCTAACCCTAACCCTAACCCTAACCCTAACCCTAACCCTAACCCTAACCCTAACCCTAACCCTAACCCTAACCCTAACCCTAACCCTAACCCTAACCCTAACCCTAACCCTAACCCTAACCCTAACCCTAACCCTAACCCTAACCCTAACCCTAACCCTAACCCTAACCCTAACCCTAACCCTAACCCTAACCCTAACCCTAACCCTAACCCTAACCCTAACCCTAACCCTAACCCTAACCCTAACCCTAACCCTAACCCTAACCCTAACCCTAACCCTAACCCTAACCCTAACCCTAACCCTAACCCTAACCCTAACCCTAACCCTAACCCTAACCCTAACCCTAACCCTAACCCTAACCCTAACCCTAACCCTAACCCTAACCCTAACCCTAACCCTAACCCTAACCCTAACCCTAACCCTAACCCTAACCCTAACCCTAACCCTAACCCTAACCCTAACCCTAACCCTAACCCTAACCCTAACCCTAACCCTAACCCTAACCCTAACCCTAACCCTAACCCTAACCCTAACCCTAACCCTAACCCTAACCCTAACCCTAACCCTAACCCTAACCCTAACCCTAACCCTAACCCTAACCCTAACCCTAACCCTAACCCTAACCCTAACCTAACCCTAACCCTAACCCTAACCCTAACCCTAACCCTAACCCTAACCCTAACCCTAACCCTAACCCTAACCCTAACCCTAACCCTAACCCTAACCCTAACCCTAACCCTAACCCTAACCCTAACCCTAACCCTAACCCTAACCCTAACCCTAACCCTAACCCTAACCCTAACCCTAACCCTAACCCTAACCCTAACCCTAACCCTAACCCTAACCCTAACCCTAACCCTAACCCTAACCCTAACCCTAACCCTAACCCTAACCCTAACCCTAACCCTAACCCTAACCCTAACCCTAACCCTAACCCTAACCCTAACCCTAACCCTAACCCTAACCCTAACCCTAACCCTAACCCTAACCCTAACCCTAACCCTAACCCTAACCCTAACCCTAACCCTAACCCTAACCCTAACCCTAACCCTAACCCTAACCCTAACCCTAACCCTAACCCTAACCCTAACCCTAACCCTAACCCTAACCCTAACCCTAACCCTAACCCTAACCCTAACCCTAACCCTAACCCTAACCCTAACCCTAACCCTAACCCTAACCCTAACCCTAACCCTAACCCTAACCCTAACCCTAACCCTAACCCTAACCCTAACCCTAACCCTAACCCTAACCCTAACCCTAACCCTAACCCTAACCCTAACCCTAACCCTAACCCTAACCCTAACCCTAACCCTAACCCTAACCCTAACCCTAACCCTAACCCTAACCCTAACCCTAACCCTAACCCTAACCCTAACCCTAACCCTAACCCTAACCCTAACCCTAACCCTAACCCTAACCCTAACCCTAACCCTAACCCTAACCCTAACCCTAACCCTAACCCTAACCCTAACCCTAACCCTAACCCTAACCCTAACCCTAACCCTAACCCTAACCCTAACCCTAACCCTAACCCTAACCCTAACCCTAACCCTAACCCTAACCCTAACCCTAACCCTAACCCTAACCCTAACCCTAACCCTAACCCTAACCCTAACCCTAACCCTAACCCTAACCCTAACCCTAACCCTAACCCTAACCCTAACCCTAACCCTAACCCTAACCCTAACCCTAACCCTAACCCTAACCCTAACCCTAACCCTAACCCTAACCCTAACCCTAACCCTAACCCTAACCCTAACCCTAACCCTAACCCTAACCCTAACCCTAACCCTAACCCTAACCCTAACCCTAACCCTAACCCTAACCCTAACCCTAACCCTAACCCTAACCCTAACCCTAACCCTAACCCTAACCCTAACCCTAACCCTAACCCTAACCCTAACCCTAACCCTAACCCTAACCCTAACCCTAACCCTAACCCTAACCCTAACCCTAACCCTAACCCTAACCCTAACCCTAACCCTAACCCTAACCCTAACCCTAACCCTAACCCTAACCCTAACCCTAACCCTAACCCTAACCCTAACCCTAACCCTAACCCTAACCCTAACCCTAACCCTAACCCTAACCCTAACCCTAACCCTAACCCTAACCCTAACCCTAACCCTAACCCTAACCCTAACCCTAACCCTAACCCTAACCCTAACCCTAACCCTAACCCTAACCCTAACCCTAACCCTAACCCTAACCCTAACCCTAACCCTAACCCTA